>NW_015389057.1:152182-153280 GCF_001527695.2 Protobothrops mucrosquamatus | reverse complement strand
AAAGTACCTTTCAAACCACATTTCAATGTTGTTTCTTCTATTATATCCAATCCTCCTCGAGTGCTTGAAGAATATGTTAACATTTAATTTCCCTGGATTTGAACAACTTCCCAGACATTGCAAGAGGCCTGGTTTGGTCTTTTATTCTTCTAACAAAGCCAGTCTTCCATTTCTCCCAGATCATTATAATGAAGACCACTGCTCATATAGTTTTAGTTGTTTTTTTTATCCATTCTCTACGGAGCACAAGTGGCAATATGACTAGATCTTTTTCTTCTGTCAGTTGTCTACGTTTCCAAATAATGAAAATATTTTCCTGAGTAACTTAACAGTACAAATTTACAATATAAATAGGAATGCTAAAGAAGGGAGAAACAAAACTACTTTGTGTGAAGACAAATCATTGGATATCTGGCTCAAATATTTACAAGTGTCCCATTTTATATATTGTAATGGGGTCCATCTGCACCACTCCCTCAGATTCCCTGTTATTCGTGGGTCACAGGTTGGGAATTATTGCTTTGGGTCTATTGGGCTATAACTTATATCAACTGTGTACAGCAGCAGTTCTGGTTGGAAATGATCAAACATCCCTACAAGACACCAACCTTTAGTGAGGTTGCGATGGTCCTTGCTTCAGTGAACTTTTACATTTCAGATGAGGGTTGAGGCCCAATGTCTTGGATTATACTGAATGAGCTTTGGGTGAAACAACTTTAGAGACAAAGATTTCTGACTAGGTCTAATATTTATCAGGAAAGTTTATGGGGCAAAGTGCAGAGTAAAGGCTATTGAGATTATTGGAGTGTAATCTTAGGTGTATGTGGGATTGCAGCTTAAACTATATCCTTTATCTATTTTCAGAATTTACATGACTGGCTATCTTGTATACTGATCCTAGGCCAGGGGTGTCCAAACTTTTTTCAAAGAGGGCCAGATTGGATGAAGTGAACGTGCTGGAGGGCCGAACATTTTTCCAAACATTCTTTGAACCATTACAATTAAATGCAAATGAATTATTGTATGCCTCTTTCCTCTCCCTCTCTTTCCTCTTTCTCTCTCTCTCTCTTTCCTTTCCCTTTCCTCTCCCCTCTCTCT
>NW_015389057.1:136295-147757 GCF_001527695.2 Protobothrops mucrosquamatus | reverse complement strand
TCATGTGATCCCCTTTTGTGACCTTCTGACATGCAAAGTCAGTGGGGAAGCCAGATTCACTTAATAACTGGGTTACTAACTTATCAACTGCAGTGATTCACTTAACAACTGTGGCAAGAAAGGTCTTAAAATGGGGCAAAACTCACTTAACAAATGTCTCTAACAACAGAAATTTGAGGCTCAGTTGTCATAAATTGAGGACTACCTGTATTAAATGAAGCAAGGCTTGTATTTACATAATAGACAATCTTTTATAAGGGGAAAATATTATGTTTGTAAAATTAGGGGACAGGATTGAATGAAGACCTGGATTCTTCAACCACATGTCACCCATATAGCTTGTATATGGAATACCTCTTGAGGCGGAATTTTGACATTTGAAAAATAGCAGGATCAGAACCTACACAAAAACTTTCAGGGAAGTGGGTCATTGTGGTTTCTAGTAGTCCAGGAAGGGTAGCTATAAGAAGTGCAAACTCTGATGTCTTATTACACATTGACCCTGGGATATGTGAAGTTCTGCCTGTATTTATGGAAGATAGATGACAGACAATATATTTTGTAAGGGGAAATCTAGGCCATTATGCCAATTATATTAGATAAAAGACAGGAATTTTATACTCCAATATTTCTCATTTGAATGTTTTTTTTTCTTCACACCCACTTCTAATTTCTGGCTTTCTTATAAGAAGCACGGCAAAGTTACTGAAAAGGTTTTTCCTCATAATGGTAATTCATGGGACATAAAAATTAGAGAATATTTGTCAGAATCTGGGTGTCCTCCAGGTGTGTGTAACAACTGTTGGAAATCCCAGGCAGCATGGGCAATGGCTAAAACATTCTGGGTTTTTTATGGTGTCCAGGTAAGTTTGTTCTGTTGTGTGGGACTCTGTATCCCCCAGCAATCAAACACTATAGTGTGAATTCTTCCTGCCTGAAGGTTTTGACTCCACACAGCAAGCTTGTCTATGTGCATTGCTTCATATTATCCCTCGTGAAGTATATCTCTTTGTATCCTTTGTGCCTGCCAAAATACAGTGGCCCTACTGTCTCTCAAGTTGATATTAAATGTGCATTATTCTCATTTTACCCGTTCCTATACTTTTGAGCCTGGAGTCAGACCATTGTATCATAGCATTCAGACCTTTTCAGCTTATGCTCCATTTTCTTTCAACATTTGGTGATGCTCAAATTGTATGATTTTACTTAAAAACGTTTTTAGATTAAATGTTTACATAACCCTGGCTTCCGAAATGTTTACTAAAGCTGCTCTTGCTGGGAGATTCATAATACTGCTCTGAAACAATGCAACCACACTACTTTGCTTTAGTTTTGCTCTGCTACCTGATGATTCGCTGAAATAGTTCATTCTTCCTCACATGTTCCTTCTCCACGTGCAGAAAGGTTCTTTGCATACTCTAAGATAAGATTTCCCAACTTTGGCCACTTTAGGGTGTGTGGACTTCAATTCCAAGGATTCCCAAGCCAGTATGCCTGCCCTTAAAGATGAAGTGGGTCTACTCTGCCTAGAAGGAAACTTCCTCCCTGCCACCTGCCTGACATTTTGTCCTGTCTACAAGTTCCCCTGTGGGACTGTGTTTTGTGTTTGTTACTGAGTCAGTTTGACATTCCAACAAACCACAATCAACTTTCATCATTGCCTGGTAATCTGCCTGATCCAAGGATTCACCATGGGACTTTCCTTTATGTAAGATACCAAAAGCCACCCCTAATGCCTGATTAGAAAGAAGTTATAAACACTGAATCTCTGATCCTTGAACTAGGTCAACCTTGGGACTTGAGCCACAAAGTAGGCTGTAGAGGAAACAGAGAAGCCCAAGACCAGTCAGTCTAAAGCAGGGGTAGACAACCTTGGCTCTTTTATGACTCGTGCACATCAACTCCCAGAATTCCTGAGCCAGCCAAGGTTGCCTACCCCTGGTCTAAAGGCTGATTGTGTCCCCAATAAAGCCCAAGTACCTTTATGGGCTGTACCCATTTTTCTATGGGCTTTATGGGCTGTACCCATTTTTCTATGTTAAGAGATAAGGTCCCCGCCTCAGATTATACTTATGCTGCAGAAATAATATGAACAAGACTCCTAAATGTGCCATCATTTTTCAAGAAAAAGGGAACAATCTTAGTGCAATTAGGAGCCAAAAAATCAGCTTCCTCAATGGCTGTTATGGACAGCTGACAGCCTGGGATGAAGGATTTTGTTTTTGTTTTTAATTACATTGCTAGCTCTGGTGATTATGTTACCCAGGCAAAGAGTGGATTCTCTCCTTTGCAACATCTGGTGGTTCTGCTGACAAGCAAACTGTCAACTCTACAAATGAGCATGGCTGGCAGCCATTTTCCTTCTCATTCTAGGTTGCCACATAGAACGGAGGGAGGGGGGTTGCCCAGGTGCTTCGTTAGTCAAAATCTTTTGTCCCGAGACTAGGGACTGGGCATTACATAAAAAGCCCACCAAATAATCATATTGGGGAATGTAGTTGCTTGCATAGTTTTAGGGGTGGGACATTTAACTTTGTATTGGGAAATTGTTACTTGTGTATTCAGACTTGGTTTCACTCTTGACCGTGCCAATACTTTGTAACTAATAAACATGTTCTTTGAGGAATTTGCAAGCCTTGGAGTTCTGCTTTATTTGTCTCTGTCTGTCAAAACCATGACACAAACATTACAGAGCAGCAGCAAAATGGAGCAGGCAAAACAGATCTTTTTAGCATGACAAGTGAAGTCACAGAGCAAGATGACTTTGAGGCCAAATAGGCTAAGGCACCTGACTTCCTCAAATTTGTGGTTTGCCAGCTAATACCAACTTCCTTCTACCTTTTCTATGTAAGCTCCCATTGCTGCATATCACCACCTGTGTGCTTTAGCCCCCACCTCAAAGCCAAGCAAAAATAATTGGGGTCAATCAGGAAACCGAGCAAAGGAACACCCAATTGGAACCACTGCAGCCACTACTGGAGATCTATTCCAATAGCCCCTGGAATATATCAAAAAGCACAGAAATACAATACACTTACCTAACGTGTGATTTTTCAAAGTTTCTTTCTGTGAATGTGTAGGATCCCATATCTGCTAAATTGGTGCATGTTTACTTCTTTCATATTGTCTATCATCTCTTCTTTCATCATCATCATCTATTCAATTTAATGTGTAGTTTGATTGTGCTCCCTTGTCAATTCTGCAAACACTTTAAGGTCCTGCTTTGCACTTAGGACAGATAATAATAATAATAATAATAATAATAATAATAATAATAATAATCATAATAATCATAATAATCATAATAATCATAATAATCATAATAATCATAATAATCATAATCATAATCATAATAATAATAATAATAATAATAATAATAATAATAATAATAATAATAAGAAGAAGAAGAAGAAGAAGAAGAAGAAGAAGAAGAAGAAGAAGAAGAAGAAGAAGAAGAAGAAGTAGTAGTAGTAGTAGTAGTAGTAGTAGTAGTAGTAGTTGGGACCTTGGAAGTTATCTAGTCCAACCCACTGCTCAGGCAGGAAACCCTATACCATTTTGGATGGCTGTCCAGTCTCTTCTTAAAAACTTCCAGTGTTGGAGCATTCACCACTTCTGGAGGCAGGTTGTTCCACTGGTTAATTGTTCTATCAGGAAGTTTCTCCTTAGTTCTAGGTTGCTTCTCTCCTTGATTAGTTTCCATCCATTGTTTCTTGTCCTGCCTTCAGGTGCTTTGGAGAATAGCTTGACTCCCTCTTCTTTGTGGCAGCCCCTGAGATATTGGAACACTGCTATCATGTCCCCCCTTGTCCTTCTCTTCATTAAACTAAACATACCCAATTCCAGCAACCGTTCCTTATACGTTTTAACCTCCAGTCCCCTAATCATCTTTGTTGCTCTTCTCTGTACTCTGTCTCAACATCTTTTTTACATGGTGGTGACCAAAACTGGATGCAGTATTCCAAGTGTGGCCTTACCAAGGCATTGTAAAATGGTATTAATACTTCACGTGATCTTGATTCTATCCCTCTGTTAATTCAGCCCAGCACTGTGTTGGCCTTTTTGGCAGCTGCAGCACACTGCTGGCTTATATTTAAGTGATTGTCCACTAGGACTCTGAGGTCCCTCTCACAGTTACTACTATTGAGCAAGGTACCCCCTATACTATACCTGTACATTTGGTTTTTCTTGCCTAAATGTAGAACCTTACTTTTTTCACCATTGAATTTCATTTTGTTAGATAGCGCCCAGTGTTCAAGTCTGTCCAGATCCTCCTGTATCTTAAGCCTGTCTTCTGGAGTGTTGACTATTCCTGCCAGCTTTGTGTCGTCTGCAAATTTGATGAGTTCCCCATCTATCCCCTTGTCCAAATCGTTGATGAAGATGTTAAAGAGCACTAGGCCCAGAACAGAGCCCTGGGGCACTCCACTACACACTTCCATGTAGATATGGTTCCATTGAGGACCACACGTTGAGTACGTCTGGTCAGCCAGCTACGAATCCATCTGGTGGTGATGCTGTCTAACCCACATATTTCTATCTTATCAAGTAGTAGGTTGTGATCTACTTTATCAAATGCCTTACTGAAGTCCAAGTAAATTATATCCACAGCATGTAATGCATATTATACTAGGTGATCTGGGTTGGTTTGATATCATGTTTGAACAATATAACAGCATCTGGTGGCAGATGTAGAAATGCCTTCTGAAAAAAACAAGGTAGCATTATTTGAACAATCAATAATTATATGATTTCAAATCTGGTTGTAGATTTCCCACATTATTCTATCTTTACAGAAAAATGTTGCTCCACCATAGACCCTGCAAATGCTAACAAGCTAAGATGGAGCAACAACTATGTAGGGACTTGCTCTGAATATACATGATGCAGGCAGGTCTGGTCGGGACACCACCTGAGAATCACATGCCCATCATCAAGTTATTTCAGTGATTTTCAAAACTTGACCATTTTAAAATATGTGGATTTAAAACTTCAAGAATTTCCCAGCCACCATGCTGATTGGGGATTTCTGGGAGTTGAAGTTCATGCATCTTAATGTTATTATTTGAAAAACAGTTATACTGTTGAAGAAAGACCGTGGAATGTACTGATTATGGGCCAAGAATGGTGAAAATGGAGGAGTGGATGATATAGAAAAGTCTCAGTAAAAAGGTGATATTGAAGGCATCACATCTTCTTTAGAGGCCTTAAAAAGAAACAAACAATCGTCTGCCAGTTCTACCTAGGAGCTTTTTTCTTTTAATGCCAGAATCTTCTCAGACTAGGTGCTTTTGTCTTGCTGCAAGGCATTTTTTTTTTTACCCAAGGGCTAGTCTTCCTTCAGCTGCAAATGTAACAACTGGGGTGATTAATAAAGAGCAATTTCAATAACCAATTAACCAAACATAGCTATTTTGTGCACACATGATACACACAGGGAGAAAGATACCCCCACACTGCAAACTGCAGCAAACAGTTTACTGCTGCTTTTTTCTGCCCTTCCCAGCAACTTGGCAACAACTGTGCAGCTAGGCTGGTCCAGAGAATAGTGATTGACAGAGCTGTGATTAGTGGGGATGGGATCCCTCATTAGCTAATCAGCTTTCTCATTGCTTTGTCAGAGTTTAATGACTAGCTGCCTTGGGAAGGCAGATACCATGCTTTGCATTCTGCTCAGGAGCTGGGAGTAGCATGGGAAGGGGTGTATGGGGGGGGGTGCTAATTGGCAAGATGAACGAGTCTCACATGGCTGGGCCTTTTGCACCTGTTGCTCAGTCTGGGGCTGCCTTTTCTTTTCTGTGCTAATCCTGAGCAGCAATGGCAACTAATGAAAGGGAATTACCCCATAAATCAATCATTTGTGCTACTGTGGCCTCAATCCTGAAGCAGGTCAGATCCTGTTAGAAGATAGGAATCTCCATCCTTTTGGAATAGATGGCTATATTAAAAAAATAATTTAGCCTGCAGGCAATGGGATGCCCATGGAAACCCACAGGGAGGTTGTGATTCAGGAATTTTGAAGTAAGAAAAAGGATTTGTAGGCCATTTTTCAAATGCTGTTTGGCAAATATGTATAAGCCTCCCCTCAGCTTGAAAGGCAATTGAAGGTACAGGTTATATTAAAGCGCAGCTGCAGATTCATTCTCAACCAACTGAAATCTACTTACAAGGTTGAATGTGGTTCACAAAAATGCAGGGATATTACTCAGGTACTTAGTGCATGATTGCAAGCTGAAATGTGCAAAACAGTTTCCACTGAAAAATGTGCTGGCACTGATGTCAACGTTCTAAACGGTTGCAATTATGTGGTGGGTCCTTCACACGCTGAAGATATAAAAGTCACCCTCCTGTGCTACATTGCAGTCCAAAGCATATCCATGTAAACCCACAAAGAGTAGGTTTTCAACCAGGAATGTGACTCACATATGATTGGGTTTTAGTCAAGATATTTTAGGGATGGAGCATATCTCTATTTGGCAATTAAAGAAGGGGGATAGCTTTAAAATAGACACCCTCCCACACACACAGGCATTTAATTCTTGCCTTCTCCAAGTATCGCTGGGAAAGAATATTTCTGAAGCCCTGTAGTCAGTGTAGATGGGATGAGTTAAATGGGCCACTAATGTGCTGAACAGAGCAATGCTCATGCTTCAAAAGGCAATATTTAATATAGATAAATTGACATGAATTTACTATTTTCCTGTGTTGGTTTCAAATAATGATTGGAAAATCTGAAAAGTGCATGTAAGCTAATTAATAGGCAAATTAATACCTCTTTCTCCCCTCACTTGTCCAGATCAGAGAACTTGGATACACAACGTCCTTGGGCCAGTTAGCCTTTGGTTCAGATCTTGTTAGACTAGGTTAAAGAACTGGAAGAGCCTCATAAAGAATTGTAGAAGTTAATTGCAGACTATATTGTTACTGCATTGAGTGATTTTTCTCTTTTGTCACCATATAATGACAATTTGGTGGCAACCTTTAGAGAGGGGCTAGCCCCCAAATTTTTGTAACTGCTCAGAGTTCTGCACTCTTGCTTTGCACAAATTATCTTTATACATAGTTGAAATCAAGCCAGGGTTCTAGTTTCAGGGCTTGTCCCATTTTCCCTTTAAGGCTAGTAAAAAATATAATTTTCTAGAGGCAGACTTGATGGCTGATGGCTAATGGGCTAGTCTTGAATCATGGACAGGATGGTGGTGAGGGAGATATTCCACTTGATCACTATTAAGAGCCGTGGTGGCACAGTGCTTAGAATGCAGTACTACAGGCTGCTTCTGCTGACTCCTGGCTGCCAGCAGTTCAGCAGTTCGATTCTCACCAGCTCAAGGTTGACTCAGCCTTCCATCCTTCCGAGGTCGGTAAAATGAGGACCCAGATTGTTGGAGGCAATATGCTGACTCTGTAAACTGCTTAGAGAGGGCTGTAAAGCACTGTGAAGCGGTATATAAGTCTAGGTGCTATTGCTATTATATCCAGAAATTCAAAATGCAGATATTTAGAGAACCATTGCTTAAAATTGATTGTATCTCCACATGAGCTGAACTTCATTTTTCCTTAACCACAGCAGCTCACTCCTCATCACCCTGACATAAAGTGATGGAGAGTTGCAGCTAACATCTCTAAGGGACACCAAATTGGAAACAATTGCTCCAAGCTATGGGACTTTTGCAGCAAAAAAAGAGCAAACATCCCAGGAGATGCCAGAAGCTATTAAAGCCATTGTCATTTATATATATATATATAAAAACATTCTTACCTGGGCAACTGTGGCCACAGAGAATGTTCTATGGAGTCTAGTTGGTACTGGGCATCAGAAATATAAATACAGGGAAAATTTACTGTTTTGGAGCTAGAAATAACTGTTGTTTGTAATGGGTATATGTGGTATATGATTCAGGAAATGGATATTGAAGGTCAGAATTTGAGGAGGAGGTGGGTTGTAGCTAGCTCCCTGATCCAGAAGCTGCTTGGACTGTTTTTTAGTGTAAGCCACTCCACCCACCCCAGAGATAAGCAGTAATGCTCTTGCATCGAAGCAGATGAGAAGAACTCATCAGCTGATTATCACTTCCTTGGTGTGTGAATTAGCTCCTCTCCTCTGGGCCGAAGCTGGAATACTTAAGGATTGCTCCCACTCCCAAATCTTTCATTCTTCAGTTATGGAGATGAATTAATATTGTTTAAACCCATCCAACATTTGGATTGAAAGTGTGATCCTCCTGGTGATTGTTTTGGCAGGAGATGTACGTGCAGCAGAAACTCTAGAGAAAAATTCATTGGCAGTGGATGGCAGCAAGAAGACTTAATCCACTCAGAGCAGTAGATGACTGATTTGGTAACAAGATTAAAGAATAGGAATGACATTTGCCTGGCAGCTTTGAATCAACTCAACAAGAACAAAAGATTTCAAATAAACACTGGCATTAAAGCAAGAAATACAGAAGCATCTAAGAAGGCTGCACTCTTCATATTGCTGCTCAACAATTTCCTCTCTGGATGCATTTGACATTTCTGAACCGGCAGAATCTGGCTCCTGCTTCTCCTCAACAGCCTGAGATATGAATTAGCAGAAAAATCTAGGACTTAATGTGTTCCTAGAGGTGGGAAAGGGGTTGTTGCGGTGGGGAGGGGTCAGGCCTTTAATCCTAGATGATCCAAGACACTACTCTAACTTCCTTCAAGGAAACGTCAGTGTGCTTAATGTTGTCAGCCTGAAGGCTGCATAGGTATTTATAGTGATCTTCTTCATCTAGAATCTTGATGTTATTTCTATAAGGCATCTTGATTCCTTCAGTTTTCCCTGTTGATGGTGACAATGGCACATTTATCCAGTCTCCATTGCAATATTTTGGCTGTATATTTGAGCAATGATTCCATTTCATATGGTTTTTCCATATAGCTTCAAACTGTCCATGTAAAGGAAGTGGGATAGCCTATCACCTATTTTTGATGTCTGGTAGCCCTGGCTTAATGTGTTCAATATTCTTGACAAAGGAATCAATGTCAGTATCACTATCAGTAAAGGTGATAGTGAGTCTACTTGAAAGATTCCTCTTTTGATATTAACCCCTCTCCCAATTTATCACCATTGATCAGCACTGTGACTTCCATTGTGCCATTGATCCTTGCAGAAAGCTTCTGATGTTCCTGTTATTTCTAGACACTTGATTATTCAATCATTTGGAAGTGAGTTGGATGCTTTCTTGTAATCAATCCAAGCTACACTTAAGTTGGTCTTCCTTCTTTTACAGTTTTCCAAAATTGTCTTTTCAATTAGGAGCTGATGTTTTGTCCCTCTGGTGTTTAGGCAGTTCCGTTTCTGCTCATATGGAAAGAGCTTGTTTTCAACTAGATGCTGTTGGACTGCATCAGCTACCACACACCAGCTAGCAATCTGAAAGTTAATGGAAGCAGGTAATTGGCCTATAGTTGCCTAGTGCTGCTCCTTTTGATGGATCTTTAGTTTTTAGGTAGGTTTTGATTGATGTGTAGATCTTCAATTTCATCCTCCTTGCAGAATGTTATTAAACTGCTTGGCAATAAGTGTGTGCAGACCAGTTGGACTGTGTTATAAACTGGAGATAGATGATGTCAGATCCTTCCCCCTCTGTTGAGAGAGGGCTGTTCCATTTAAAGGCCATTTACGTTTGAAAGAGGGGTCAAAGAGGCCATCTATGTCAAAATTGAACAGCCCTCTCTCAACAGAGGGGGAGGGATATGACATCATCTATCTCCAGTCTACAACACAGTCCTTTCAACAGTTCCAAGAAGGCTCCACACCCATTTGCACTACTCAGGTGACCCTGAAGACACAGATAAGCCTCCAGGTAGCTTTAATGACTCTCGAAAAGAATGCAAATGAACAGCTGTCTGCAAGGAGTATAAATCTTTCCATTCTCCACCATCCAGTCAGAGCTAAAGAAGCTTCTTGGATGAGAAGCGAAACATCTTCAAAGAAAAAAGCAGGAAGTCCAGTTGCCTCTTGAAAAAGCATCTTTGGGATAACTATGACCTGGATGACTGAGAATCTCCATAGACAACTTTTCTTAAAGTAGATGCGCAGCTGCTGGCCCCAGCTGCTCTGGCAACTGTCCTGAATCCTGTGGCCTACTTACCATCAGATGTCCAGGAACTCCAACCCCTGGTGTGATCCTTGTTGACTTGGGCAATAACTGATCCAATAGGTTTCCAAAATTATGTCTCACCATATTGTTTACGATAAAGACATTCTTCATCTGGCTCCTTTGATGAGACCTGTCCAGTATGATTAAACCTCTGGCATAGCTGTCATCTCCCCCAAAGCAGATAAGCCCCACAACCTCATCTAAGTAATACTGCACTAAGGTATGATGATTATGATGATTTGCAAGCTTATTTCCAGCCAGCAAGTCAAAAAAATGTGGGGATAACTGGGAGATATAGTGCAATGCAGGAGTGTCAGAACAGAAATTAACTCAATAATCTTTAAAACACTGTAAAGTTGGGTAGCATTATTTAAGTCAATGCCATTGTTTTGGAAAACTTCCTGAGAATAGTTACAATGCCAAAAAGAATTATGTGCCTTTCAGAACAGTATAAGTATACTTTAGGGTGCACATTAGTTCAGCTGAGAGCAGTTAACCTTTCTGGTCTAATTGTGGTAGTTTAAATACAAGTGGCTCAGCAATACTTGACAGTAACACAAGTAGCTGGTACTACTTTAAAAGCTCTGCCTGTGCAGGAATTAAATATTCTATGCTGGCCAAAAAGAAACATACCTTGCAGTTATCCCTATAGATGCACATGGGATCTCATAAATAGCTGTCTTTGATCCAATAGTTCTCACTATCCACTTTTCACCATCTTATTGGCACAGTGAAGACTTTACTTATTAGGAGTTGTCTTCTAGTTATCTTCTAAAAAATGAGAAAATATTTGGCTTGCATGAACAAGGAATTGCAGAGCTGCAGTCACATATCCATCTCTTATTTTTGTAGATGTGCATATTCTCTCAGAGAATAACACAGGCCATTGAAATTATCTGGCAGATGTTCTTCTAGATTTTAACAGCCTGAGGTTCTGCTGATGTCTGTGTTAGAACCTTATTTGAACATACCCTGAAGAGGATCTATCTTTGTCCTTTTAAAGTGATATTGTCACACAGGTTCCACTTCCTCTTTCAGGGAACTAGGAAAGTAGCCATTCAGATTTACATTCCCCCCCCTCACAAGAGAAGAATATTCTGATTACAGCATTTGGAATTGAGCTTTGATTGGACATATGTGTGTGCAGTTGACAGGTTTAACTAGTGAATTTCCCTCATATTTGTGATGCTGCTTGTTAACACTAAGCTTTTCTGTTTATTTCTAATATGAAACATAGTCTTATGCTATTCTGCCTCTGATTTTCTTACTGTATATACATTTCTGTGCCACAAAAGATGGGGGGAATGGTGGATCTCAATACTGTAGAGTTTAAGT
>NW_015389057.1:131741-135429 GCF_001527695.2 Protobothrops mucrosquamatus | reverse complement strand
TTCCAGTACTTGCCTTGGGTCTTGATTTTAAGCTCTTCTCATTCCTCATCACTCAAAGGTACCGAGTCTACTCCACTGTCTAGAAGGTAGGCCAGGACTCTGCAAAGCCAAAAGGAGCGCCAGAGGCTGTCCTGTGCTGGAGGAACCAGGACTGCATTCAAGTGATCTGTCACCATGTTTCTGTACAGCCAGTCATTAAAGAGAACTGGTAGCATCAAGCACCTGCAGTAATTTACCATTGTGCATTAACCCTGGCCATACAAGGGAGAGAGTACTCCATAAATCTTTTTGCCTGTCAGCTGACTCGTGTCTGCAGGCAGCTCTTTGCCCTGTTCTCTGGAAGGGAGCCAGCAGCGGTTTTACAGCAGTGATTTCACAGGGATCCCTTTTTGTGCCAATACAACAGGGAGTGGCAAAAGTCTCCTAGGAAGAAGACACAGTATGCAGAATAGATTCTAGGGTAGACCACCAGTGTCATCCTAATACATTCTTTTAGGATGTACATGCCTAGATAGTTAGAATCTCAAACCAGAGACTACTGCCCAACCATTCACAAATTGCCTGCTGTCAAACATTACACTTCACCTTTCATTCCTGTTTATTCTAAATGTCATCCGTCTTCTACTGATTTTTAAAGCCAAGTGCATGTTTTGTTCATTTGATTGATGTCATCCTCCTCCCTGAAAACATCCCTACAATGCTCTATGTAGTGAACATCAAAATATCGCTCAGCTGCTGCAGTGTGAAATGGTCAATTGACAGCTTCTCGTGCTCTTGCATTTATAAGCCTGCATTTTACACGGCAGTGTACAGGAACTGAGGTCCAGCTTCCAGTGCCTCACTTAGAAGTTTCAGATCCTGCAAAAGGGTTAAGATCACTGATAAATGGAAAGTGGCAGGCCAAATTAAAATATGAATTGAGGCAATTCTGAAAAGGTGAAAAAGGTTGATAATAATAATAAAAAAAAACCCCACAGAATTTACCTTGAATAAGAGACAGTATGATAGTGAGACAGGATTTCATAGCATGGTAGGAATACTCTCTTTCCTTTCTTTTACATATTCTTTTTCTCCCTTTTCTCTTCCTCCCCACCCAGTAGGTTACTTCAAGCAGGACAAGCCATGATTGCCAGAAGTGTGAACAGATTGTTGCAGAGGACTTTTGAAGTTAGGCCAAGGAATCTGTGAAATTAGGCCAACAGCTCCAGGAGTTCTATTGCTATAGGTTGCACAGGCCACAAAAAGTTGTGTATATGTATTGTATACACAGCAGAAATTGAAGGGAGAAACAAATACGAGCCATCTGTGCATCTCATGAAAGTGGATGTGCTTTCATTCTGTGATTGTCAAGGGTGGCAGCAAAACCCTGACTCCTGGTATTTGCAGCTAGAATTGAAGCCTAACTATGTAATTTCCTACCACTACCATCAAGAAACCCTGGAAATTGAAATTCAGTGAGGCAAGCAAGAAATACTATCAGAAAACAACAATTAATCCAGTATTAAAGTGTGTGGTTAGAGTGTAAATGAACCCCAAATCTTTGTGCAGGGGTAAGCCTTCAAGCTGTGCCATTTTCTTTTTTAAAAAAAATCAGTCTGTTCACTGAGCCATTGAATCATTCAATTATCTTTCAATAAAATGGACAAATGATGCCATTTCGTAATACAAAAAGAAACAAGTTTTACAATTTAATTAACAAATGCTTCCACATTCAGATATTAGACATGTTTAATGCTTTCATTCTTTGTCAGAGTTAGCATCAAATAACATTTTCCCTCCAGATCAGCAACCGTGCCCTTATCTTGTGCAGCAATTTATCTTTTTAAAATGCCTATATCCATTACTGAAACTATAGTTAATGAATTTATCCATTAAAGCTTGCAGCTCTTTATAGGAGACATTGCCTCTTCTTGGAGAGTCAGGAAATCAAGTGGTGGATAGATATTCCAATTTAGTCGAAGGAATCAACAGCCCTTCGATTAGGAAGCTGTTAGTATTTGTTACGTCTCATTTTTCTAACTTGGACTTTATTTTGTACATTTCTGCAACAAGTTGCCATTTTAAATAATATGAGAATTTGTATAGATGCTTTCAAGGGATGAAATTTTGCAAGCCATTTTCAATTATTTTTGTAAATTCTTATTCATATACTTTTCACAAACTTTCTTCTGACAGTTTTTAAATTATCAGTGCAAATCAAATTAATTTCTTCCTGTCCTCGCTTTTGTTGTTCTTAAATAATATTTCACATAACTAATGGGAGTTAGGCATCCAATACCTGAAAGGTTATTCTAAAATAAAGTATTTTAGAACCTGCACTTAGGAACCCACTCTTAATTATCTCCTTTCCAGTTTCATCCATGAGCTTTTTATATTAATTGTGTGTATATATACACACACATACATACTTATGCACTCACAGATAGACACACACATACACACAGAGTTTGCTAAGTGTGTGTTTGGAGAGAGCTTCAGTCCCAATAAGCACTGTAAACTGGGTTGGATAAGGAAGAGTTCCATCATGAATAGCTTCAAGTCCATCACACTCTGTAATAGGAAAAGGGAGCAGAAGATAAAATGTTGGCTTCGATGCAGCTCTTACAAGCACATGATGAGGAAACTGTGAAACAGTCGGTCTCTTAAACAAAGAAGTGTTTTTAAACTGACAAATGGATGTGCCTACACTGAGCTTTCTTAATGAAAACAAGCATTCTCTGGGCATTCTGTCTCCTGCTGTGTTCTAGGAGAACCCAATTCTTCTTTCCCAATGCAAGTATTAGTGAGAGGGGCTGAGCAATCAGAAATTCACTCAGAGATGTCAGTTTACACCAAAGGATATTTCTTTGGGAGTAGGTCTCATGCTTCTATTTTCAAGCCAACCCCCTGATTGAATGTATGACCCTTGGCATAACAGATGGCAGATTTGCTTTCTTGCCAGTCTTGAGAAAAGTTCAAGTGCTTTGCTGTGTTTTGCAGAACGTTGCCATTGGAGTTTAGGCTTAACATCCGACTTTGGGACATGCAACAGTTTGTGGGAGACACCTTGGGAGACTGAGCAGAGACACTGCCAAGTGAATGGCCAGATAACAGACAGCAACTGGACAGCAACTGGACAATACCACTTTACAATGCCTTGATAAGGCCACACTTGGAATACTGCATCCAGTTTTGGTCACCACCATGTAAAAAAGATGTTGAGACTCTAGAAAGAGTACAGAGAAGAGCAACAAAGATGATTAGGGGACTGGAGGCTAAAACATATGAAGAACAGTTGCAGGAATTGGGTATGTCTAGTTTAATGAAGAGAAGGACGAGGGGGGGACATGATAGCAGTGTTCCAATATCTCAGGGGCTGCCACAAAGAAGAGGGAGTCAAGCTATTCTCCAAAGCGCCTGAAGGCAGGACAAGAAGCAACGGATGGAAACTAAGCAAGGAGAGAAGCAATCTAGAACTAAGGAGAAACTTCCTGACAGTTAGAACAATTAACCAGTGGAACAACCTGCCTCCAGAAGCGGTGAATGCTCCAAAACTGGAGGTTTTTAAGAAGAGACTGGACAGCCATTTGTCCGAAATGGTATAGGGTTTCCTGCCTGAGCAGGGGGTTGGACTAGATGACCTCCAAGGTCCCTTCCAACTTTACTACTACTACTACTACTACTACTACTACTACTACTACTACTACTA
>NW_015389057.1:62464-130874 GCF_001527695.2 Protobothrops mucrosquamatus | reverse complement strand
ACCAGTGGAACAACCTGCCTCCAGAAGCGGTGAATGCTCCAAAACTGGAGGTTTTTAAGAAGAGACTGGACAGCCATTTGTCCGAAATGGTATAGGGTTTCCTGCCTGAGCAGGGGGTTGGACTAGATGACCTCCAAGGTCCCTTCCAACTTTACTACTACTACTACTACTACTACTACTACTACTACTACTACTACTATTATTATTATTATTATTATTATTATTATTATTATTATCATCATCATCATCATCATCATCATTAGTAGTAGTAGTAGTAGTAGGTGGGGCAAGAGGCCGGAAGAGACCCTTTTTTTCAGGCTGTAAAGGAGGCAGGGGGGCAGAATCGTACTTTCATACTTGCAAAATTCTGTTAATGTAGTTTTAAAATAAAGTAGAACTAGCTCATTTCATGATTCTGACCTGGTTTCTCCCATGGAGCTGACAGGGCATGTGTACACTTGCTGGTGGATGCAGCTTGATCCATAGCTCTATTGAAAAAGGCTTAAATTTAAGCTTTCTATATTCACTTCACTTCAGCTGCCTGACACTAGTTTAAAGAAATATTACTTGACTTTATTGGGATGAAACATGAGGAGCTACACCTCTCTGAATGCAACGTTTTATTAAAACGTTGGTGGAATGCTGGCAAGACACATCAGTTTGGATGATCTGGATGGGGTTTGGCATCTTCCTCTTACATTGCTGGTTTGACTAATTAATGCAGGAAGACAGTAAGGACTTGCCTGTAACCTTTGTTGGCTTTGGTGCATTGCTTCTCAATGGCATCTGCTCACACAGCCAGCAACAGTAATTCAAACTGCAGCAAGTGAATGAAGAGGAGTTCAGATGACAGCATCCTTGACCAGCACAGGATGGTGTTTTTACAATGACAGTTCCTAGAGGTTTATGTTCCAGCCACAGAAATGTACACCTTAATTGCCTCATAGCATGATTTCACTTGTCCCCACACATTGGGCTTATCCAATAGCACCTTTCTGCATTTTAGCTGTAATATTACATCTCCAGAGTGAGCTGCTTCTCAGCGGCATGCTATCCAGTGCAGCTGTCCACATCCAGTTGTGTCACAACTGCCACAATTGCCGATAAATTCTGGTGATTATATCCCTTTGATTCACGTTGGAGAAAGCTGATCTAATACCTACGGTACATTATATCAAAAGGAAGAATTTGCATTGGTGACCAGAGTCAGTTCTAGGCCTGTTACTGTCCTCAGCATCTGTATCTTTTTGTGTGCCTCTTCTTAATTTACCTTTAATGCAGTGTGATCCTTAGCTAGCAAGGAAGAATTGAAAAAGGTCCCTGTATAAGAACTGAAATAGAATAGTTGGGAAACACGGACTGGAGCAGCCTGTTAGGGGGTTCTGTTGAAAAACTTGGAGGTTTTTTTTGTTGTAAAAGATGGGGGTGAAACTAGTAAAGAAGCAGCTTTTTGGTTTTTTGTCTTGACTACTATTGGTATCAATAGAAGAGAATATCTGTACCTCAGAGGTGAACTGTGGAGTCTTTGCCGCCGAGCGTGGTTATTTGCCTGCAGACATTTCATTACCCAACTAGGTAACGTCATCAGTGCCCTGTGCACCAGTTATTTAGTTGATAATGAAATGTCTGCAAGCAAACCCCCAAACTCAGAGAACGCAAGGACTCAGTGGTACAGGTGTTCCTTTAAAGTTTGTTCCCTGCAAACTGAAACCAGGGGTGTTAGAGTTTCAGTAGGGTAGGGAGGTCAAGTTTTCCTGGCAGCTGATAAGTCTTTAACATCTGGGTCTTCTGTGGGTAGAATAATAATGGAGATATGTAGAGCTCTTTTTGTCTATTTTGACAGGGCACTTTGGGAGAGGTCTAACACATTAAACCTATTTTAAGATTTACAATGAATTCTTGGATAGAAATCACGGTGCTAAATTTCCACAAATCTGGAGAAAGGGATTTCAGAAGCCCCCCAATATTTAATAGCCACCTGAGGAGAAGTCTGGATCCTTAGGTTACCGACTTTCGCAGTCTGTCATTGAGAGCTGTGTGCAAGATTTTCTGACACTCATTAACAAATGTCAATAACACAACACACACACACCCAAACATCCAACGGCACATGCTCTGGACAGGTCAGAAAGCTCTGCAAAGTATTGCTGGTGAGAGAATGACTTCTTTGCCAATGGAAATGATATATTGCCCTTTGAGCATAGAGGCAATTTGAGGAGCGGAGAGCTGAACCTCCCTCCCAATCTTCCAGAGGGCTGCAGGAGGCCCAGTGGTATCACTAGAAGGGAGGAGCGTAATTCTCTGGGCCCCTCTGGTAGGAGAGGGATTCAAGATGGCAGCTGTATGGGAGCATGAGGGTTCATTTGAGAGAAGCCAATATGCATGCTGTACTCTGTACTTGTCACGCTGGGATAAACAGTGTGGCACAAGTTCGACTTGGGAGCAGAAAGAGACTGAAGAGCAAACCAATAAAAAAGATTATTTCCAGTGAGGTGCTCTTAAAATGTTTTGAAAGGAATTGCTACCTTCCAAGTGGGAGATGGGTAGTTTTAAAAATCTGATAAATAAATAAATGTCTTTTTATAATATACATGAGATACATTTAGTATCGGAAAAAATCATTGACTGAAATGTAAATGTTATACCAGAGGGAAGAGAAGTTAATTTGTATGAATGTTGATTCATGTTTGTGTGTTTACCAGACCAATGAACAGTTAAGCTCTAGCAGCTGTTCTCTAAATAGAGCCAATGACAATAGGTTCTAGCCAAAAGTAGACAACTGGATGTCCTCCAGAAGTTTTGGACTTCAGTTCCCATTGGCCACAGCAGCAAACAGGAGAGCTATAATTTCTGGAGACACCTGGGTTGTCCGCCCATCCCCCCAGCCTTACATTAACATACTAAGTTGAGATGACTGGAATGAGTCATTTGTAGTTCTATGGAGCATATATTGCATCAAGTGTATCATTCAGGAATTCTTCTGGAGTCCTAGGAACTTCTGAGTTATACTCTCAGTGTTAATTGCAAAAGGAGAAAGGGATATATTGAAGATTAGATTTAGATTCATTGGCACTAGTTACTGGCAGCAATCCATAAAATTTGGGACTACCTGTCAAATAAAAAGAAATAAGAATCTGCCTCAATCATCTCCTTTTTTTTTGTTTACACACTCTATTTTGTTTATTAAATTTACAATAAACATTCAACGACTAAGTTTATGCAATAGGCTAAGCCAATTGAACCCAGCCTGTAATCCCAATATTATTAGTAGTCCATGAGGATATGTCAGGGGTCCCTGGTGCAGGTGCCAAAATAAAAAAAACCCAGACTTGTAAGATTGCTAAGTATGACAAAATTCTGTCACGTACAAATGGAGATGCCAATATTTCATGAATTTGACAATCTTCTGAGATCTTAGCCATTAAACATTTATAATGCAATTTCTCCGGTTGGAAATTTATACAGTACTTGTATGAATTGTAAAATGCTACATTGTTATGATAAAAGAAGAAAGATTGAGATTAAACAGTTGCAGCAGATATGAACATTTAATATATCCATGGTCCAACGAGCAGATATTCCATCCATGGTGGAACACCTGCATCTGGGAGCATCTATCTGTCTTTGTTCCCAATCTAAAAAAGAACCTGGCAAACAGGAAATGGGCCTGCAAGAGGTTTTACCTAAGATATGGAGACCCTGTCTCTCATGGCAGAGACCACTAGAATCAATGACACAAACATGACTTTCCCAATCTTCCAAATTAACTAGGAGATATTAATTATTAACATTATATCATTAGTCATTATAACATTAGCCGTAAGCCATGCTGATTGGAGATGATGGGATCTGAAAGATATCAAAACAGAGAAATCTAGACCAATGATCTGGTTTTGATAAAAATCCACATTTTACTTTCACAAGCTATATTTGACACCCTTCAGAAATCACCCCAAAAGAGTATCTTACTCAAGAAATATGGAAGGACAATTGCCTTAGGAAAAGTAATGTTTTAATATTCAAAATGCATTTTCTCAAAATGGATGTTTCTTGCACAAAAGGGGCCAAAGTACCAGATTCACTTTTCTTTGCATTTGACTCTTACATCCAATAGAAGTCCAATATAAATAGTAGGCAATGTGCAGCAATAAGTTTTTCATGATCAGGATTTACTAATTCCTCAAAGGCATGAGTCATAAACGCAAAACCATTTTTTTGGTGTGATGTTATATCTAACTCAAAAAAACACTGAGGATACTTGCCATTTTCTTAATTACTTTGTTTCCAAAGACCTTGATAGTTTTCTCAAGCTTTCAGGATTAACTTCACAGCAAGGGTTCTAACACGATCCCAAGATTCTTTGCAGTCTTACAGTATTTAATTACTCATAACAGAGCTGACCAAGTTCCTTGTTGGGACAAGGTGGACTGTCTTGTAATATCTCTCTCTGTGTGTGTGCTTGTGTGTGTGTGTAAAAGTGAGAGGGGGAGAGGGGGAGGGAGGGAGAGAGGGGGGGGTTGGATGTGTGTATGTGAGCCTGGGAAGCAAGCCCTGCGGCAGGCTGATGGACAGAGGGTGATATGGCAGAAATCTGAAATGGGTCAAACCTGGGGACACTGGGCCTGCTGCTGGAAAGCAGTACCATTGTCTAGTCCTTGGTGCCTACCCTGAGCCTGATAATTGGATCTTGGTGACCCTTGTTGCTTCGTCTCCCATTGCATCTGCCTGGCCACTTCAATCCTGAAGAGTTGGTATTGGGTTATTTTGATTAAACAATGTCATCCAACATGCCATCTCTGTAGCAGCACCTGCCCTCTGCAACTAGGCTCCCCCTGAGACATGGATGTTCCCCACTCTGCTGTTGTTCAGAAGAGTCTTGACAATCTGGTTTTTTACCCAGGCTCTTTACCCAGAATGGGACCCTCAGTCTACTTCATTTTGAGTGGTCTGTTGTTCTTAAATTTTTTATCAATGTAATTGTGATTTCTTTTGAATGTGAGCCATCCAGCATTGTCAGGCAGATGAACGTTTCATAAATACCTTGACACCTGTTAAGACACTACCTTGACAAGGTTAATTATGGTTTTCAACTTTTTTTTATCTCATGGCATACATCTTACAGGTGGGACATACAGCTGATGAAACAATTGAATACCTGTGGACCTTTTGTGGAACTTGTTTATATTATGAATGGATTGTTCGGGTTAGATTTGGTTTATTATGTGATTATTCCTGTACTCAGTTCTGGGAAGTCCGGGGGGGGGGAGGGGAGAAGGGGATTAGGGGATAGAAATTATAAAAATTGATGTATTTATATATTATAGGTAAATAATGGAAATGTGTTAAAGAGAGGATGCTTGGCTGGTACCCCAAACTGCATTTGGTGAGGTGGTTGAGAAGGGAGATGGGATGTAGGAGGTAGAAAGGAGGAAAGAGGAGAGGTTGTGGGTGTAGGGGGAGGAAGGAAGAGGAAAGTGAATGAGGGTGGATGCAAGGCGGGGACTGCCGAGCGTCCTCGAAAATATATTGACTAAAATATATTGAGTAGGATTACCTTTTTTGCTTGTGTACGTAAATGCATCATATCTGTACTATTTGTTGTTTCATTTTAAAAAAATCAATAAAAATATTATTAAAAAAAATGTGTTGTGGCACACTAGTTGAGAACCGCTGCTCTAGAAAATTACTAGATGGCAGCAAATTTTAGTCTCTGTTGCCATCTAATAGTCTTTGGAGCTCCACAATCCAGATGATAAATTTACTTTTCACTCTTTTTACTTTACCCATTTTTAAGATGTTACTATTTTTCTTTCTTTCCAATGTAATTTAATTAAAGGCATAAATAATGTTACAACTTATAATATGAATCCAAAAAATGAGGATAGGAACACTGCAGATTTTGGCTGGCCAGTTCAAAATTTCCTCTGAAGGAAATTTTGTGTTTGGAGAAAACACATAACACACAAAAAAAAAAGTTAATGGAAAAATCTAACAGTTTGGTTTTCATAAGCTATAGTAGATCTCCTATAGTAGATCTCCTCCTTGCAGTTTTCTAATTAAGTGTTCATTTGTACCTAGGTGTTTATTAAAAACACCAAGTTTTTCTCCTGGAGAATTTACATATGGTCTCTGAATTTTCTTTTTATTTATAATTTCTGGTTTTGGCATGTGATACTGAAAATGGTTCCAAACCAATTAAAAAACTGAGTAAAGATTTGTAATTATAAAGAAAGAGAATGAGCTGTATTCCAGTTAATTAAACTTCTGACTACAAATCCTATGAGATACATATGTGGGAGTAAATGCCACTGACCCCAGTGGGAGTTTCTTAAGAGTAAGCTGTAAGTCACAGAGGGTGTTTCTGAACAGAAAGCCTCTTAGCAGCAGCAAAGTAAGTTTCTCGTGTCTAACTGATTTTATAAAAGTCTGCTGGACTTTTTCTTGAAGAGGAATGGCTAGACTGCACTAATAATTCCACTGAAGAAATCAAGAAGGATAGACGGTCCTTTAGTTTGCTCTCTCTCTTTATTTAATCTACCTATAGTGCAGGTTGACCTTCTAAAACGGTAGCAGTGGAAATACGTGTCCAAATGTTACCTTACAAAAAAATCAAGTATCTTTCAATGCTCTCTCCCTTTCTTTTGGCTTAAATGAACAAAAAAATAAAGATAATTAGTCCCCCCCCTTACTTCTTAGTCCAGGGATTCCTAAAATGTAGGTATTAGAGGGCACCCCTTCCTGGACATTCATGAGATATTTGAGGGGAACGGCATTTGCACCACTCTATCTGGACACAGGCGGCCTTCATTGGTCTGCTGGTGCTGAGTAGATTGGAGCTCTCTTTCAATGGCGCTTGCACAATGTCTGTCAAATGATACCCCTGATCCTGGAGTGTATTTTAACTGTGATTCAGCTTTAGGTCTTAAAGGCTGGCTTGCACACACACCGAAGAGGAGCCTGTCAGAGTAATATTCAGGAGGGCAGATAATAATTAGATAATTCATGATTTTAGAGGAATGTGGTGCTATAAAATTGGAGACCCTATGCCTTACCCCAAATGTTTTTTTTCAATGCTTTAGTTTAACTTCTCGTGGTATATTTCAATCCAGGTAATTAAAACTGTTCATGTTCTCGCTTTACTTAAGGAAGAGAAAGGCTCTTCCCCAGAGCAGGAAGCAGCTGTTGTTCTCAGTCTTTTCTCAGCTTTGTATTATAAAAACAAAAGCAGCTTGGCAACTTTAATTTCTGCAGAAAGTCCTCATTTGGCAGAAAGTACACATTTCCGAAGGGCTACACAAGTTTTCTGGCAGTGTATTAGCGAGGGAGAGAAACAGTGTGGGGAGAGCTTGGAAGAAGATAAAGATGTTCCTCAGAGAACAGGACAACTCATCATGGTCAACCCAGTGTGGCCCTCTTGCCATGGCCCTCTTGCCACAGGACAACTTGCTGTAGTCAACATGCTGCGGGACAATTCATTGTGGGATAACTCAATACGATAAATATCCGCCACTGTTTCTTCGACATCATTGCCACTGACAAAAATGGAAATAATGTAGACAAACAGTGGCGGATAACATTTATCACATTGAGTTATCCCACGTGGATTGTCCCGTGGTGAGTTGTTCCGCAGTGAGTTGGCCATTGTGAGTTGTCCCACAGAGAGTTGGTTGTGGCAAGATGGCCTCAGCAAGATGGCCGTGCTGGCTTAGTCACAGCAAGATGGCCATGGCGAATTGGACAGGGTGAGATGGCTGCAGCGAGATGATTGTGGCGAGTTGTCCTAGGCACCCCAGAGAAGGTGTGAGCTCTTGAGTTTGGACCTGCCTGCTTATCACTTCCCCACTTCCCCCCAGCATGTGACGGGGCCATCACAGAGCATTCTTCTGGGTGTTTAGACCTTTGTAAAACAAAAGTTGTCACTAATAGACAAGGTGAGTCCTTAAATCTTTGTGGAAAGGTCATTTGAATAAAGGCAGCTCACCCTGTAGACAAGGGAGGAAGGTGTTATCTGTCAACTTTCTCTCCTATTGCACAGTTAAAAGAATTCCTGGCCTGGAGGCAGGTAGGAAGTTATTAGTAGTCTATAATGGAGAATAAGGCCTGTTATGGATTTTTGTTATAGTTAATCTATAAAACCCTAAATATTCAGAGAATCTGTCTTGTATGTAAAATTCTATAGGAGCCTGATACAACACAAAAATGAGAAAGTCTGTCATCCAATTCCCTATGGATACAATAAAGCTGAATGCTCTTGCATCTGGAAAAGGAGATCACCCTAAAAAATTTATGTTTATTCTTCCTGTCTGACACATCTAGAGCTGTCTCTGCACAATTACCATCAGGATGACAATATTACTTGACAAGTATAGCTGCACCTGCAGCTCCATGATCCAGCAAAAAAATATTTTCAATGCCAATCCCAACAAATGTTCAATGTATAGTTTAAAATCGTACTTTAGGTGGATTTTAAGAGGAGATTTAACAACTTGGGATCTGAGAAACAAAGTGGGTCGTGTTTTGTGTCTTTCTCTCCTCTTGGTTTCCTGCAATTACTTGTAACCTTCTTATCCTTCAAGATAATATCAAGCATAAACATTAACCTGATCACTGAAAGATGTTGCAAGGCATCTGCACAGGGAAATGGGACAAATCTTCAAGCTTGGTCTTCATTTTATTGAAAGAGAAAAATATCCATGGAAAAGAAGCATGGGAAAAGGATCACAAGCCAGCATGTTTCCACAGGAAAGAGAACATGGCCCTGGAACCACTACATACCTGAGCATCCCACCCCCAGAAAATTAAATAGGCAGGCAGGCACAGATGCTGAGTCTTTCAACCATCCCAGAAAGGAAGGTCACATTTCAAATGTTATGTGCCCTATAGGTGACAAGATGCTTTCCTCATATTCACAGATGTATTCTATGCAACAGAGTTGGCCACATGCCCAAACAGCTTTCATTACAGAATGATTGACTACAGGAAAGGCACAGGAGGGAATTAATAACTTGCTGCTGACTCCTGTCCACTGGCAGATTACTGATTCAGTGGCTCATACTTTCCCAGAGATCTGCCCATCAGTTTCTTGCTAGCTTGCTCCTTGGCAGTAGGGCTGGGTTTTGTTCTGGATCATTCCTGAAATGACCTTATTTCAACTGAGGTCACTGTTAGCAGTACATCTGTGTAAGAAAGGAAGGGAAGGGAGCACTCACTGATAAACTTTCAAGATGGACCAGCACTGGCTTGGTGGGGCCTGATACATTTGGTTCCTCTTTGCTTTTGATCTTAATGATCATAGACATAAGATGTTCCCTGCCACAAGGCATGTGGATGCACAGCATGTCATGTATTTTCCTGGGCCAATTCCTCAGGGCAGGGAGTCTGGTTCTGGGGCTTTAGTAGATGCATGACAGGCTGTGGTTGAGAAGAAACATTATGTTGTGGGTCTAATGTGCCATGTCCTGCTGCTGCATGATACAAATGTTTCTTGTACTGCACAAACATGCAGACCTTAAGAACAATGGCCAGCACGTTCTTCCCCATGAAGATACCAGAGACACGAATGTCCCGGAAGAATAACATATTACTTCCCCTGATGAAGATTGTGGTGATATTGATTGTAAGCATGCTCAGAATTGGGTACAGCATCATGCGGTGCGGCACGATGCTGATTCCTTGCATACTAATTTCACACAGCGACACACAAGGCAGAATCAAGAGGAGGATGTAGCAGTAGAAGAACATCAGGCCTTCGGCCCAGATAGGTAATCCTTTCTTCTGAGGCTCCCAGAGATTGGCCTGAATGTCCAGCACATCCAGCATGTCGACAATGACCCAGAAGAGACGATTGCGAAGATCCTCCTTTTTCTTGAACGTCCTGACGTACTCCATATGCTCTGTAGCCACCAAAAGCACATAGAGGGCTGGGATGCAGATTGACAGCAGAAGGGTCAATGCTTTGCGGGCCATGAGATCCAAACTTTTCCTGTCAGCCTTATAGTTCTGATAAATGAAGTAGACTTTGATTTCCAGCACGAAGACATACAGGAACCAAAGGATCATGGCATAGCCTCGCTTAGCAGTCCTCACTTCAGCCCCAACCCAAACAGCAACATACCTGAGCACCAGCAGGAAGCAGATGTCTCCAACTGAGACCATGATGCAAATTGCCAATTTCCTCGAACCCTGGTTCTGTTCCACCAGATAAGCATCCATCAGCACCATGCTGCTCATGATGAGTGTAGTGGATAGGCAGACATGGGGTTTGTTAATAGGAGGGGGAGGAACCATTCTGAAACACACAGTACACATATTATTAGTCCAACAGAATTTCTGTGCAGCCATGGCCATTCTCTATGCTCATTGTTAGCACTGTGTATTCTATAGCTTCAGCATGTGTGGGGTGTCAGCTAACTGTATCTCTTCATCTAATATCCCCATAGTTGAATAACACACCTTAATATGTTTTTAGCTCCCAAAGAAACTGTATAGATATAACATTCAAGCTATGGAAACTGAACATGGACCTTTAATTCAAGGTTTAATGCATGTACTAAACACACACACTCTATGCCAAACTTTCAGATATGAACATAGTAGTATTGTGCTTTCAGTACTTAGAAAATATTGTAAGCTTCCTTTTCCCTCTGTGCAATATGGGAAAAATATGGATATAACTGATTTTCCTTCTATCACTGTATTCCCAAAGGCCTCCCATCCATCTGGACAAACTTTGGGAATTCCATGAGGAGAAGCTATAAGTGAAAATGGTCTGATCCCTTTTCTAACCACCATCTAAACTTGAATTTCACTGAGAGATCACTCTCTTCAGTAAAGCCTTGATCATGATCCAAATCTTTGATTTTAATAAAAACATGTTCTAGTGATGGATGGATCCCTGATTGAGATTACATTTTATGGAGATGTTTTGCAGAATCAATGACATCAAATTCTCAAGTTGCCAGCACAAGTTGTTAATTCTACTGTGGCCTCAGAAATGTGCTTTACAGAACAGATTGTGAATAAAATTCAAGTTCTTATGTTACATGTGCTCCCAAATTCAGTTTATTGTCCCTCATTCACACCCTGTCAGACACACAGATCTTGTAAACCCTCCCCTTGCTTTCTCCAAATGGGTGCAGCGAGAGTGGACAAGATACACACCCCCAGTCAACAGCTGGGAAATAACTAGGGACAAATACAAATCTGTTTCAACTAAACACTTAGGCAAATCAGGTTCTTTGGAATACACAGAGACCTGGTGAATTTAAAGAAATAGCAAAACTTTACTGGTTACAAGGTATACTCACTCTTTCTCACACGTATGTACACTCATTCATGCTTACCTACATCCGTTTCAACTAGGCTGCCAGGCATTAGCTAAGAGGGATGGAAACTACCAAGTTTGATTCCAAAATAATTCTCAAGGAGTGGGTGGGCTTGTGGACCTCTTTTTGTCCCCAAGGATTCTTGCTTTATTGACTAGCTGGAATGGGATGGGGAGCCCGTTTCATGTGTTCAGGCACAGCTTCCTTTGTCTGGTTCAGGTGACATTTTTTTCCTTTGTTCTCTTAACAATTTGCTTCCTTCTTATTCCTGTAAGGGACCTTGTAGACAAGATTCCTGGCTTTTTGTCCTCTCTGCTTACATGCCTGTTTCCTCTTTACAGGTAGTCCTCAACTTACAACAGTTCATTTAACGATAGTTCAAAGTTACGAGTGCCTTATGATCCATCCTCAAAGATAAGACCATCACACCTCCCCCATGTGATTGCAGCTTGGACACTTGGCAACCAGTTTGCATTTACAAGGATTGCAGCATCTTGCAGTCATATGATCATCATCAGCAACCTTCCCAGTTTCTGACCAGGAAAGTCAATTGGGGAAGCTGGATTTGCTTAATGACCATGGGAAAAATGGTTGTAAAATCAGGTCCAGTCACATGAGTGACTCAGTTACTGACCACATCACTTAGCAACCAAAATTCTGGTCCTAATTGTGGTCATAAATCAAAGGCTACCTGTAGCTATGGCAGCTTCTGACTAATCCCACACATTTCTACCATCATGTGTTTGAGCACTGTATCCAAATATTGGAAAGAGATTGAAAATGAATTAAAGGCCAGGAAGAAGCCCAACAGCTCTAAACTAGATCAAGCTCAAGAACAGCCTTTCCTAACCAACTGTCCTGCAAAAGGCCTGGGTTAGGTCTTCCAGAATTCCCAGATGGGTTACATGCCCAACATGCAGCTGAGCCATTTCCTTGTTCTTTCTTACTATAGAATGTGCGGTCCCGATTCAGACTGGGTCTATAGCAGTGTTTCTCAACCTTGACAATTTTAAGGCATGTGGACTTCAACTCCCAGAATTCCACAGCCAGCATTGCTGGCTGTGGAATTCTGGGAGTTGAAGTCCACATGCCTTAAAATTGTCAAGGTTGAGAAACACTGGTCTATAGTAAGTGCTAAAAATCTTTCCTCTCCTGTACATTTCATTTCCAAAATTCTGGAAAGAACCTCCTGAGCCGTGGTGGCGCAGTGATTAGAATGCAGTATTACAGGCTAACTCTGCTCACACACCAGAAGTTCGATCCTGACCAGCTTAAGTTGACTCAGCCTTCCATCCTTCCGAGGTTGGTAAAATGAGGACCACAGTGTTGGGAGCAATATGCTGACTCTGTAAACCGCTTAGAGAGGGCTGTAAAGCACTGTGAAGCAGTATATAAGTCTAAGTTTGTTCAGTATATATATATTCCTATGACCACCCAGGCAGTAACTGCTTTTCCTAGCCCTCTACCACTCACATGTTTATTGATTTCATATACTATTGGCAAAGCTGGAACAATTAGGCTACTGCTAAATTAATTTTCAAAAGGCTTACAAGCTTTTGCTGCTTTGAGAGATTTGAGAGATTCTTGTCAAAGTAACATCAGTAGGAAGAGTGAAAAGCCGAGAGGCCGTATCATAATGATTATCACCACAGCAGGGAATGAGACCCACTGAATGAAAAACAGGGGGGATGAAAAAGACCAGGAATTTTGAAATAAAGATGGAACAGAAATGCAGATTTAAAAACAAGGATATCAGATAGCACAGCTTGCAGGCTATTCTATGACCTTGGGTGGCCCTGAGTTTTTCTTCCAATGCAATTGACAAGAAACTGGAAGCCCATTATCCTGCTTACATCCAACCCACCCTCTGTCCAAGCCGTTCTGCTGATGAGACTGATTACTTACATTCAGAACACTTGTCTTTCTGTCATTTTGCTTTCTTGTTACAGAGAATTCAGCTAATTGTAATACCATACAAAGCTCTAAACTGCACAAACTCTNTGGACAGCCATTTGTCCGAAATGGTATAGGGTTTCCTGCCTGAGCAGGGGGTTGGACTAGATGACCTTCAAGGTCCCTTCCAACTTTATTATTATTATTATTATTATTATTATTATTATTATTATTATTATTATTATTATTATTATTATTATTATTATTATTATTATTATTATTATTATTATTATTATTATTATTATTTTTCTCCCAGCATAAAATATCTGTATTGAGTTGTCTCTTATTCCTCTGGAAGGCACTCCCTTCCTCCTGGGAATCTAGCCTACTACACTCCATCACACCCCACCTGCTCCTACATGTAATTATTTGCTGGCTAAGATCTAATAAAGATGCTCTCTAAAGGCTGCTGCATTGGGAATGGGACAACTTGCCACAGCCAACTTGTTGCGGCCAACTCAGCACGGCCAACGTGCCACAGGACAACTTGCCACAGCCAACTTGCCATGGGACAACTCACTGTGGAACAATTTAACAACTCTATTTAATGATTTAAAATAAATAAAGAATTATTTTAATTTTTGTTGATTACATTTCATTCTGTCCCTCCTTTTGCATCCTTTCTTTAATGATTCTGTTCCACCATTTCTTTGTTATTAGTGTAACTTTTGCCTAGCAACGAGTTGTCCTGTGGCGAGTTGGCCGTGGCAAGTTGACCATGGCGAGTTGGCGATGGCAAATTATCATAGACCCGCGGCATCTGCTGAAAATTTGCAGTGTGGTGACTCAAATGGAAATGCTCAGAACACGGATGCTCTGGTCATGGAATCCCTCCTTATTCCATTAGAGTTGGCCACAATATTTTTAATCTTCTGGTTAAACTAATGTCTGGTACTCCTATCCCTCATCCAAGAGTTTTTGAAAGCAATTGAAGATACCTAACATGCTTTTTAGTTTTTTTCCTTTTAATTATTTTAAGCTATTATCATTTAAGAACAATGTTTTTTTTAAGAATCTGTACCCTGCTTATGGATTGTAATGCTATTTAAGTGTAATGTTATTTAAACTTAAACTGAATTAAATTAAATTCAGTACACTTAAATTATTCCTCTCTGTTTAATCGTTTTCTCCTCCTGTCACCTTCAGAATTATATTACTTTTGGAGGAACTCCAGAGCCAGCCCTAGAGATGGGAACAGGCATTGCTCACCTGCAGTGAAAAAAAGAACGCTCATTCATTCTAATTTAGAGATGGTTGGATTGGGGCTGTGGTGTGATCTGTTTGGCCATTAGACAGCTGTTTTTTAGGTTGAACAGCATCACATTTTAAGCAACATCACTCCATCTCATTATTGTGAAGTGACCTAGAGTTTGAAGCATATGTCTTGTACATACTTCCTTACAATTCTAAATTGACATCTTGACTCTATTGGTTCAGTGATACAATAGAATTATATTTGTATAGCTCAAGAATGGATAATAATAATAATTTACTGGAATCCATTAATCAGTGTATGAAGACATGAATGGTAAATCAGTAAATACTGGATAAAAATGAATGAATGATCCAACCAGTATTCAGCACTTTTAATAAATCTTGTTTATTTTAAAGGGAAAGATTTATAAGTGTTTCATTGACTAGATTCCATCTACATATAGATGATATACAACAGTAAAAACTGAGGTTTCTGTATCTCTTCTCTAAACAGTTACACAGAGGGGCAATTTTAGTGTATATATACATATTATATTAGTATTGTCTTGTGAACTTTTTTTTGCAAAAGGCGAGTTACTCTAGAAAATGTTAGTGCATTCTATTTATACAGTGATTTATGAGTAATTCACATACCCTTTATTTTATTTTATAAAAAAAAACAGATATTCAAAGTTTCTAATAGATATGTATATAATGTTCAAAACCAAAACAAAACTGAACCATTTAAATGAAGAACAAAGAAGGCAAAGAAACATTGTAGATATGTTCTGCTTCCCCTAGGGTTAGTTTTGGAATGTTTTGTGAATGGAATCAATTACGTTTATGGCTCAGTGTGATATATGAACCCAGCTAATTATGGATTCCTGTGACTTAGTCAGGAAATCAGTTAAGTATGACTTAGCCCTACTTTTCACAAGCTGAGATCTGCCAATGTTGGGACAAAATTCGCAGAACTGAACATATTGCCTTGGGATTCTGGGAATTGCATTTCCAACATAGGGAAAGTATGCAGAGATTGCCAAGCATGTTTAGTGTGATGTGTTAAGCCTTGCTTAAGGACGCCCTGTGATTTTCCCCCCAGTAATTTAGATTAAAAGTCAGTCTCATGCAGTGCAATTTATATATGGTTGGGGAGTTGATTTCCCATGGGAGATAAGGAAGTTTATGTCTGAGTATATAGGCTGAGCCTATTGATTACTAAGTAGTGCAAGCTCTCAGGACTCGTAGTTAGCAATTGGGTTACGGTTTTTGAAGGCAGAATTGAGGATTTGCTCAGTATTGCACTTCAGAAGATTACTCATCGGATTCAAAACTGCAGATGTGGGAAACTGTGAGAACTACCAAAAAAGAAGAAAGAAAAAAACAAGAAAAGAAGCATTGTCTGAGACTACAAACAACGGCAGAAGACAGCAAAGCACATACAAACAGAACTAAGATTGAAGCTGCTAGTAAGTCTGACTGGGGAGAAAAATGCCAGATAAGCCAGTGAAGAAAGACTTGCTTACAATGTGATGTTTTTCTTCCAGGTTTCTGTGCAAGAAAAATGCATGCAAATATGAATATAAATTTTCTTTTCCTAGTCTGTCCACTGATCTTTCCTATGATTAATCCTCGCTGCTGTTTATATAAATCTATGGAGAAAGTTGCCAGAAGCCGCAAGTAAAAGCAAGAATTTATGCTTCTTTCATGTGTAACTGGTTTTTAAGAGCAACTTGTTGGGCAATACTGTATCACAACATTAAGTAGGAAGTAGTAAAATACTGACGCAGGCCTTGACCTTATGTAGTGTAGTAGTTGAACTAATACGCTTCTCTAGCGCAGAGACAGGCCCAGGTTAATTAGTTGTAAAGGAGAAATGTAGACTAACATTGGCCCATGTATTTACAAACAGGTTAAGATGGTTTGGAACTGGAATAGAGGCTAAATACTACTACTATTATCCCACAAAAAAGGACAGTGCTTCACACAGTTGCAGCTGCCCTTTTGCCTTTCTTAAACCCCCTTGGCAGTCCTCATTGCTCTCTAGTCTGCTCTACTGGTTGAGTATCTAGGACCGGTTTAGGATTATGTGAAAGAGAATCATTTATTTGGAAACAATAAGCTTCTAAGAAAGTAAAAGAAGCAGCAAAATAAGGACGCTCTCATTTACCCTAAAAAGTAAATCCTCTTCTCTGGCTTCACAAGGGCTACTTTAGCACAGGATTCAACACAATGAGGTACATTATAAGCTACAAAGCAAGACTTTTGCTTTTTAAAAAAAAAATCGACTTCCTTTGATTTAGAAGAAAGTGGCAGCAGAAATCAATTTAAACTTTGGAACCATAATTTATGCCAAGATGGAAAAGAGGCCATGTTAAAAAAAAGATTGGTCTGAAGCATCAGCCCAGAACTCCAGAAGCTCCTCAGGTAGTACTTTAATAGGATGAAGACTTTTGATCAAAAACAAGGGACATAATGTTTATAGGTGTCTTAAATCTAATGGCAGACTGTCTGGATTCCATTAAACCAGAGCCAAGAGAAAATTAAGCACCCAACAAAGAAAGATGGCTCCAAGATAAAGTATCATCATTTGGCAAAGGCAATACCACTTTTTTCATGTAAAATAAGGTTTCTACATCTATGGGTCAAATCCATTGTTCATAATCATTAGATTAATAACATTGGGGTTACAAACTCGTGCTTATTATACACCACCCAAAGTCATTTTTGTGAGCCAGGCATATAAATTTGATAGATAAACAAATAAATACATAATATACTGCATGGAATTAAGAATGTGTGGAATATGAATGTAGAACAGCCACTGTAAAAATATTTCTCCCAAATTGTCAGCACCTCTCTCTTGTCACCGGTAACTTTGAAGCTGCTAAATATAAGCAGCTTCATCGAGTCCATTTGATGGTATATCTACTTTCTGGATTTATTAAACTAGTTTCTAATTTATTAAAGCAGCACCATTAAAATACGTGTAGCCAGTAAGTAGACTTTTTTCTATTTTTAAGCATTTCTTTCCTACATATAGGCTGGAATATAGGCTTTCATAGTCCATCTGATGGTAAATCTAGTTTCTGGATTTATTAAACTAGTTGTTAATGTATTAACCAACATGATTAAGAAACGTGCAGCCAGTACGTAGGGTTTCCCCCCCCCTATTTTTAAGCATTTCTTTCCTACATTTTTATCAAAAAGTCTTCTTTTGGCTATGGTCACCCAACATGCAAAACCATAGTTTACCTTATCACAATTTATTAAATGAATCATAACTGGTTGAGTCCCCAGAACTAAAATTATAAAGCACAATTTACAAATGATTATGTCTGGGTTAAACGAATACAACTGCAGAGGGAAAAAATCACCCAGAACCTGGGCTGAACATTACATCACTACAGGGCTCAATATTTAGAGCCAAATTTCCACCCTCCCATGTGAATGACACACTTGATCAAGTGCCAATCCATGCAGTGAGATCTACTAAGCAATAAGCTAAGCATAAAAAAAAAATGCCTGGCAGTTTTTCCCTGGCAGAGTACAAAGTATTCTCTTTAACCTTTAAAGCCCATCAACAATTTAGGATTTGATCTTCTGAGGGATCCCATATTTCAAAATGAACTTGCCTGGGTGTTAGGTGGAGAGGGTCTCACTTTCTGAGGTCTGTTTGTTGGGCATATACGAGAAGAATTTCTTCTATACGGCTCACATCCATGGACATCTGGAAGGGGCAAGGGAAAAGTGATATCATACATGTCATAATGGAACTGATGTAAATGTTGTCAATATGATATCATGATTGGTACAACTCTGAGAAAAAGGAAGTAAGTCTTTCTTCTTCAGCTACGCCTTTGTAATCTGAGTTAGCTTTCATACCGGGTTAATTGTTTCAATGACATTTTAACTCTAGTTATGTTTTGTATTGTTAGCTGTCTTGATTGCTCTGTGGGCAGAAAGACAGGATATAAATAAAATAAATCTCTATACACATATTAGTCTAGCTTAACTCACAGGAAACAGGGACGCTTCACATGACATGCCTTAAGGCAATGTACTACTCCCTCCTTCAGCTGTATGTCTTATAATTTCATCAAACTAATCAAGATTTATCAGCTTTCTCTCACCTGATGCCTGCCCAGAATTTCCATGCAGATTGCCAGTCTACCTTCTACCCAACAGAGTAGAAACAAGTTCCACTCACTAGTTCTTGCAACCCCATAAATATGCTTAATTGTAAACTGGATGGCAAAACTTCAGCCACGGAATGAGATCCACTAAAAATATTGCTTATCCTGAAACATGTCAATAATACTCTAAACAAAGTAGGTACTTCCTCATCTTTTTCTTCTTATGCTTAGGTGTAGTTGAAGGACTTAATGTTAGAGCTTTTTTAATTGAGTACATTAGCTGCCAAAAAGGCAATGTTGCAAGCAAAGGACAAATAGTCCATTTTTTGATATAGATCTCACTTATTCTTTCAATGGCCAGCAGCATGTGCACACCACTCTCTCTCTCTCTCCTCAGTTTTCCATCTATCAAAACTCATTCATATCTTTTGTTGAGGCTGAGCTTACTCTTCAAATGAATTATGGCTGTCCAGTCTACCTGCTAAGCATGGATCACCTTTTGTTGTTCAATCCTAACTTGAGATTTTTGAGCTTTGGTGAAGCATTTGTGAAAGAGTACAGAAAAAAAGGGGTGCATCGGCCTCAGTTTTGCACATGGCAGAGAAACTGTTATCTGTCTATCTGCAGCAGAAAAGAAAGTTAAACAGGTTGGCTGGTTTTTGGGTCATGTGCAGAAAGAAGAGGATTGCTGCATTTTTTTTCACAAGGGGCTTCCTGGCTACAATCAATGGAATTTATAGTGTAGCACATCTGGAAAGTGACAGTCTGAAAAAAGTTCTTTATACAACCTATCTTTTCGTGCACTCCATATTAACCATATTGAGTTTGCATGTGTGAGAGACGCCTATCTACATAGAAATATTATAATTAATGCTTTTCAGGGGTAAAAGGTCATGATACAGAAAGTCTCCGCCTGGTTCTTTCATGCTTTCTTATTTTATCGTGGAGAGATGTAGACTAGATGGCAGAATCAATCTGGGTAGGGAAAGGAAATAGAAGAGAAATAGAAGGGAAAAGGCACTTAGCCCATCCAGATCCTTCTTCCCTGCCAGAGTTAAATCAATTTTGGTGAAATTTCTTATCAATTACAGTTAGACCATAAACATTTTAGTGAATATATTGTATATTGAATAATAATACTGATCGTCAGTATTCACATGAGAATGTTGGCAATCTCAGGATAATTTTGTCACTCCTTGGAGTCTCCATATGCATATAATCATATTTTCCCCACCAATGGGACACATACAACTTACATCTCAGCGATTGCCAACATTCAGAAGAGTTTTTTCTGTAGGGTAGAACATTTGCCCAGAATCGTAAAGATTCATGAGCAAATGACACGTTTTCTTCAGGTTCACACTTTCACCCTAACATATTCAAATCCAGCTACCCCTTCACTGCAGCATCAATTTGTTTTTTGGCTGCTTTCCAAAGAAATCCAAGAGCAAGAGCAAAACCAAAGCTGGTTTAATGAAGGATTATTTTAGACAATCATAACAATAATTAATAGTAGCAGTAGTTCAGTATTACCTAGTGCTGGTCTTGAAAGCCCCGGGACTTTTCTCCGGCTCACAAGAGGGATGGTTTAGTGCCGAAAGACGGAGGGATCTTGAAGCGATCCAGTCAATTAATCAACTGAGTTAGGACAAGAGCGAGATCCCCGGCAGAGCGAGGCCGCCCTTCGCAGCCAATGAATGCTCAGCAAGTTCTGCGCGTGGATTTCAGCCTGGTGAGCAGCTCCCAGCCCAGGAGGGGCAGCCGCACCGACGCCCGTCCTGCCTTCCACGCCCGGAGCTGCTCAGGCTGACTCTTGCAAGGGAGCCCCCCCCCCGGTGCTAATCGCTACGGTCAGATCCGAGTTCTCCCTCCGCACCGCCTCCACGCGCCCTCCGCGTCCCGACTGCCTCGCTCTTCGAGGTCCCCCACGCCGGTTCCTTCCCGCCGCTCCAGGGGGCTCCCTTCCGGCTGTTTCAGCCTACTGTAGACCGATGCCGGGAGCGCTCTGCGCCGCTCGGTTGGCCGCTTCTCCCCGCAGATGCCTCCTCTCCGGTATAGGCGACGAGCAGCCGTTGGCCCGTAGCCCAGCAGCACCATCCCTCGCCAGGCGAGCCGGGCAAGCAGCCTCTCCTCCTTCCCGCGGGAAGCGAAGGTCAAGAGCGCTTTTCGCAAGCGGCGGTGGCCCACGGGTTTTGCAGTCCCTCCACCCGCTAGTGCGGAGCGTTAGGGCAGGGGGCGGGGTTGAGAACTGTGGAAAAGCGGCACCCGCGCACAACCGCGCACACACACGCGCGCACACACACGCAAAAGTCCTCGAGGTGCCTGAGAAGAGCAGGACTTCGACTCCGCTCGGCTGCCCTCCGGCCTGGCCTCCGCCCTTCTCTGGCTCTTGCCAGCCTCGGATCGAGAGCGGGAAACCGCTCCCCCGACCGGGGGGGTCCAGCCGCACGAGCTGCGGCTGGGGGCGGGAGCTCCTTGCCCCTGGCTGGGCCAGCGGGCGGCGGCTTCTGCAGTCTGGCAAGCGCCCGGCTCGGCGGGGCTGGGAGCGCCGCTGAGATCAAGCGCGCCTCTGTGCTGAGCTGAGCGAAGCAGTGAATTAAAGTGAGTTAGTCAGGCGGCATGGCCGCTCCCTCCAGAGATCGAGGCAGGCGAGGAGGAAGGAAGGAGCGGACAGCGGAGGGGCTAATGGAGTGTTTGTCTTATTGGAGAGTCTTACAGGAGGAGGAGGCTACGCCGGGACGGTCCCGAGGGATGTGCCGGTGCTTGGTGTTGTGCAAAACAGTCCTTCTTTGTTAAATTCCAGATGTTTAATTCCAGACGAGGGCAGCCATCTATGTATAAATGTGCGTCAGCCCCGGTGCGCTCTTGCTCAAACCTCCTTCCTTCTCATCCCAGAAAGTGCCCTGCATCCCTCATTCTTCTCCTGGGTAAATGCTTCGCCGGCAAAAGCCAGAAAATACGCAAATTAAAGGATGTGCTTGGCTTCATTCCGAAGCTGCTAAATTTTGTGAGGAACATATATGTAGGCCTTGTATAATTGTCCTCCCTCATGCGCACGTACGGAGCCCCCCCCCCCACACAAATATAAGCATGTGAAATTTCACTAGCTATAGTTAATATACTTTAAAACTCTTTTCTGCCTTCAAAATTGTTTTAGAAACATAATAGAGACCAAAAAAAAAAAAAAAAACCCCACTCCATAACAAGCAAGCTTTTCAGAAAGATTGTTCTGCCCAGCTCCAAATTTCCAGGATTGGCATTGCAGTCTTTTAACAGCTCTGGTGAGGAGAGAAAGGTGAATGAATGCAGACAGAGATAATGCCAAGTAATAGGATTTAATCATTGCTTTCTTATATGGGCTACTGGAGGTTAAGCACTTAGTGACACTGTACCCCTAAGAAAAATATCACATCACTAATCCTTTAAGAAAATAATCTTTTCAAAATAAAGATTTTAAAAAACCTTTATTTACCTTTCATATATATATTTCTCTCAGAAAAGCATATAAATACGATATAAAGAAATATTATTTTGTATTGTATTATTTTGTATTTTAAAATTGAAATACTGCTCCTGTGGAATTTTTGACAAGGGATATAAAAGATATAAAAGAAGTAATACGGTATTTATTTATTTTTTTGAAAAACAGTGATCTTGCCATTGCTGCTTAAGAACGACAGGTTTATAGGTATCCTATCATCTACCTAGTTCAAATTTAGCTACTATTAAAAGGAAGAAGATGGAATCCTTTCTATTAATGAGATAGCATCATCAGTTTCCAAGACAAGCATTAATAGATTCAGCAATAGAGTTTGAACATTGCATTAATCATGGTTGTTAAGCAAGCCACTATTGACTATATTTGTTTATTGTATTCAGCCAAAATTAACCACAATGATGACTTACAGAAGTATGGCTAGTTATTTAAATATCAAATTACAAGTATGGGAATATGAACTATTATATATAAAAACTCCCTCAAAAGTGATTAGATCCTGGTGGCATAATATAAACATTTTTAGCTTGTTTGTGCATATCAACCACTTGCTCACAATTCAAAATCCATTCTTTGATGTTATCAGATATAGAGACAATAATAGGGTGTTATCTTTAAGCTTGTGCTGTTCATCCTTATCTGTGTTTGTGTGTAAAATTATGCCTGAAATTCCTTCTCAGAATAGCTGTTGAAGTGACATCTTCAAATTGCCCTCTAGCTTCCCCCTTCCTGCATGTTATTAAAATTCAGGATTATCTCCAACTAGTGAAATTTATGTCTTATCTAGCTGAAAAGTGACTGCTAATCGTAAACAGTGGCTTCACCTGTTTCTACTATCAGCTTAAGGCTAAAGAAACATGGAAATGAGGGGTCCTATGGTATCACTAAAAGTCTACACTGACTTGGTCCATAATCATCATTTCTGCTTGCATATCACTCTTGAATGTGTGTCTTGCTATTTGCTTCTCAGTTAAGGAAGGTGACTCTTTCTAGGTCTCCATTGCACACTTAGCAATCCATATGATACATCAATGCACTGTGTTTATCCTCTTCTGGGACAATCCAAATGGGTTGGGGTGCAGCAGGGCTGTATTTGGCTACACATTTTTTCTTTTTAAGTACAGAAAGAGGTAAGTGTCCAAAATCAAAACTGGTAGTGGATTTCAGGTATCAGGGACCAGATTTCACAAAATTTGGGAATAAACATAAGACATTCTAGAATCAGAGGAGACTTGAGTATAGTGGATGGCTACAATCCAATAATTCGTTGGAAGCGTCACCAAGCCCACTGTGAAAAGGCAAACGATATAATGAAGTGTTAGAAGGCATGATGGAAGCAGTAGGGCAGATAGAGGAGAATAAACTTACTAGTTTGCTTCCTGATGAATGGATGTTTTTGTCTGGCTGTGTCCTCTAGGGTAGCAGTTTTGTAAGAGTCCTGTGACATGCTCTTCAGATTCCACAAGTATCCATTGGCCCCTAATAGATTGGTTATTCCTGACATCCGGCATGCAGCTCAGCACGCTGGCTCTAACCCAATATTTCCCTACCCACATTCTCTGAGAAGCTGTGCAGGAGAGCTATTCTGTCATTCATGAGTACATGATAAAATTTCCTGTGTAATGACAGAGTCATGGGCTGGACATACCATGTGTCTCCTCCTGGCCAGTACATTTAATCCTAGCAGGGGTGTCAAACTGCCGGCCTGCAGACCGGTTGCATCATGCAGAGGCCACGCCCACCCCAGCTCCGGCAATGCGAAAAAGTTGTGAAACGTTGCGACACGTGACATGGCGAGTTTGACACCCGTGCTATATAGTATTCAGAAAACCTGGGTGAGGTCTAATTTCTAATATAAGTTGCCCCAAAGCTGCATTTCAAGGCCATCTATATATTTATTCTTGTAACACAGTACAGGTTAGAGAAGCATCGTCACCCTGGCATATCAAAATAATTAAATTATAAACAGTACTAAATATCTAAGGAAATGTATGCTCTTATGGTAACATGGATGCTGGACAGGGGACTTTGAAAAGGGAGAATCAAAGGAAATTCTTAAATGCCAGGTTTCTGACTTCTAAATCTGTATGAAGATAATAGCCTGATTTAATATTTGCTGAGGATAACTGTAAGGCAGGGCGGGGGGGAAAACTTTGGACACATTTTTCTTCTGCTCAATTATTCTCTGTAAATGTCCTTCCAGCCATTGCCTTCATTTCTGGGCTGGGTCTACCATTACACAGCAGACTCAACCTTCACCAGTTATGAGCTGTTAGAAGATGGAGCTGTGTGCATTATCTAATTGAGGCTGCCAGCTAGCCTTGAAATATGCTTTCCTGATGCTGCCCCTTAGCTGTTCAACTAAGATGTAATGGAACAAGAGAAAGGAGACAACATCCTTCATTTCAGTCACTCTAAATCTTGGGTTGCCAAGAAGGTCACAAAAAAATCTACAGTACTGAGAAAACACTCTCCTCTGCAGCTTTTTTGCTTGGGCTGGGTCTTGAAGCAGGCCTACCTTTATGATAAGGTTCATTTGAGTATATGCATTTTTTTATTACTGGTCCCATAAAATTTTACTAAGATTTGGGCCTAGACCAGATCAGTTCCAGAAGGTATGATGAGCCACCTCTCATATCCATCTCTCCTAATAGGAGACAGCAACAGTGTTAAATACAAGGAATGCCAAGTGATCATAATGCCCCATATTTAGGACACTGCAACCTCATGCTGGAAAGGCAATTAAGTACAGCACTAAATAGTGTAGAGGAGCTGATATCTGACCAAGGAGGTTGCATGCTGATACTAAGTATAATCCAAAAAATCTTTCCTGGCAAGTTACGCAGCTTTCCCTGGACAATACGAGCCTATGCCATGCAGAACAGGACCAGCACCTGACTCAGCAAATCTAAATAATTCAAACCAGAATTTAAGCGACTGAGTTCAAATAATTAGAAACATCTCTCTTATATGGTTTTTCCCCCCAAACGATCTTATTGCATCTTGAAGACCAATCGATCTATTTTCTCAGAAGCATTTGGGAAATATGTGTCTATGGCATATTTTGTGGGTGGCTATATTCTCATAACATATATTGTCTATGTTTTTGTATCCATTTTTGTTGCAACAGCCTAATGCAGTTATATTTCTGTAAACTATTTTAAAAGTTAGTGATGCATGAAGTAACTGGCAGTTTGGCTGTCCTTTAATGACACCTGAAAATTGCTAATGGGAAGCAGGCACTATCAGTACTGTACAATAGATGATGATAAGGCTAATCCTGATCTTAATAGAAGGAGAAGATTCTCTTTGTCATGTCCCCATCCAAATGCAGGCAGTGCATGTCATAGATTAACAGACAGCCTCAACCAAAGTGGCCACTGGGTGTCACTGAATCTCTACAGACAGGCTGTAGAACTGGGTGTACTTGTGTGCAGGAAACTGCAAGTCCTGAAATTCACTCCTTGCCTGGCTTGTGCCCCCATCTGAAAAATTCCCCAAGGAATAGTCATCCATGGACGTCTCCATGACTTCTGGCCTTTCTTTCAAATCTTTAGCATGCTATTTTGAGACAGAGAGCATTTCTGCTGGGAGAGGAAAAAGAAAAGAGAAGATTGTTGTTCACTTCAACATCTTATCTTATTTGAACACAATCTAATTTATAAAGCTTTCTAGTAAATAAAATATTTGCTTAGCAAAATCACAGCCATGGATCTAACAAGAAAGTCACTACTGACATTTGGGAGAGACTAAAAATCCAGGAGTCTTTGCTGACATGCATTATTTTATTTGTTGGAGAAAAATATGGCTCAGACAGGCTAAGGAAGATATATAACCAGATCAATTGATTCTTGCTATTTGAGCTGTTGCAACTTTATGAATCAAACATGCACTTTCTCTCTACTGCTATTTCTATTTTATATACTGCAAGAGCTGTGGAATTCTGATAATCTTTTATTCATACAAGTGAAAAAAAACTGCCCAAATGTTGGTGGTAAAACTGTAGAAAAGGTATCTATTATCTTTAATAGCTGTACAGGAGAGAGAATCTTAACAAAAAAACATTTTTTCTCCATAGTGCTATACGTTAGCAAGCTATCCAATGCACTGTTAGTTATTTCTTACATATTTCAAGAATTGCATAGGCTGTCTTTCTAGAACATCAAGTGCATTTTTCAAGCAATCCTATTGAAAGTGGATTTCCTCATGAATTCATTTATTTTGTCCTAAGATTAAACGGCAGTCATATAAGCGCAATAACATAACACAAAGGAAGCTTTTGGGGAGCATATCAAGTATGGTAAAGACAGAAGAGAATTTAGACTAGAGATCCCTAGAGGCTCAAGAGGATTAGCTGAGCCCTATAATCCCCCACCTTGCAGGATCAATTTCTGAAAGAATCACAACGTGAGCTGAGATAATTGTATTATTTTAACTTTGTCATTTGGGCCCATGCTTCCTTTGAATTTTAAACTCAGAATATTGGCAAAAGGCAGTACTCTATACAATAAAGATAACATCTGGTCAGAGATGGGAAAATGTCTGGTTGTGGGAGAGATTTTTCCCAAAACAATGCACTGAATTCAATATGTTTATTCTAAGCTATTGGACTTAATATTTCAATTCTAAGTAGGACTGAATCTGGAAACAACCTGGTATTGCAAGGATCTGATGATCTTTTGATAATCTACTATTACCTTCCTGAAATAAAATTTAAGCATCTATAAGCCATAACCAATGCAATTATACTGACAAGAAATTTAGGAGGTGGTCCAGCACACTGGGGGAGAATTATGTTAGAATTGGGTAGATTTTGTGATACAGAACAGAATAACAGAATTGGAAGGGACCTTGGAGGTCTTCTAATTCAACCCCCTGTTCAGGCAGGAAACTCTATACCATTTCAGACAAATGCTTGTCCAATCTCTTAAAAACTTCCAGTGTTGGAGCATCCATAACTTATGGAGACAAGTTGTTCCACTGATAGGTTGACCCCTCTCTTCCTTGTGGCAGTCCCTTAGATCTTGGAACACTGCTCTCATGTCACCCCTAGTCCTTCTTTTCATTAAACTAGACATACCCAATTCCAGCAACCGTTCTTTACATGTTTTAGCCTCTAGTCCCCTGATCATCTTTATTGCTCTTCTCTGCAAAAACATACGTTTTTGACATAAATCTCAGGCAGTGTCATTTTTACTCATTACTGATCTCTTAAGATAATGGGAAGGATCCATTTTTATGCTTACAATCCAGATTTTTTCCATTGACTTGAACTACTATTATTATATGATTTTCATTGTTCTAAATTAAACGTAGCTCTAATATTGTGAAGGTTCTCAGACTATCCTTAGTTGGAAAGCTTTCCATTGACTCTATTGTAGTTCAATAGAGAATAATAGATGTTCCATGAAGGTCTAGATAAGGGCCCCTTTGCCATGGATATCCAGACAATCTCTGCTGTTGATTAGACAAATATAATAAGACACTTCTAGGCTTCGGTCCCTGATGAGAAATAGAGTTATCTGCTTAGTAATATAACCCAGTGTTTTGCAACTCCAGCAAGTTTAAAATATGTGAATTTCAATTCCTAGAATTCCACATGCTGGCTGGGGAATCCTGGGAGTTGAGGTCCACATATCTTCAAGTTCTGATGTTGAGAAAAACTGATTTAACCAATAAAGCATTCCTTTCTAGAGGCAGAAAATGAAATTATTTCTAATGCTAAGGTTAGTGCTTTGGAAGTTCCATGCCTCGACATATTTTGGGGTGACACATTGAATGGGAATTCTTTATGGACTCATATGCTTCCTCATTTAGAAACAATTTATTTCAGAAAAGACCTGCTTGGACAAATATAATTTCTCATCAGACATGAGAGAGACATGCAAGAGGGGATCAAGAAATTAAACCACATACAGAATGTCCTTTATGTCAATAAAATATTGACAAATCTGGGAAAAGTCCTGAGCATATAGGATATCTAATATTAAAATAACCCTTATGAGGCCCTGTTTGGAATAAATACTAGAGTCTCAGCTGGTAGTTAGAAAGAACAGGACTATTTTTCTAAGGCAGTGTCCTTCAGGAATTCTCTCTCAAGGGAAATCAGTCCAGACATGTCCTTGGGCAGAATGAGATGGCTGCCTCACACAAGGGACACTGGGGTGGGTGGGTGGAGAGGAGGCAGAATCAGGCCATCTTTGGATGTTCCTATTGAACTTTCTTCTGAGGCCCATCTGCTCTCTCGGAGGTTTGAGGATCAAGCTCTGCGCCATCTAAGCAAGGCTGCTGCCCTCAGGTCCTGGCCAATTCCTCATCTGGAAGTAAAATTAAGATGGCAGACTGAACAGCTCTGTACATAGAAAGGGAGGGGGTTTCTTGAGGTAATCCTAAATAAATCCTATATGACCTATTTTTTTCCACATCTTCATAAGAATACAGTAGTTGAAATTTACACAAAAAAATAAATCGGGAAACATTTAGGTTACTTTGATGAATTGTTCCAAACTATTTTTAAAACTGTTGCTACACTGCTTTGTATCCATTAATCATTTCTGGTTGGAATTAATAACTTTAACTGTTAGTGCTTGCATGCCACAAATGTCCCTTATAAACACTTTCCTTTTTTTTTTACTCCCCATCGGCTGCTACTTTTTCCTCCTTCTATCATTCTTCCATCCTCAGGATGTATTTGAGGGTAAAATCTTTCTGGCCATTTGTGGCATTAACTCCCTCATGAAGGAATAAAAAAAAATACAGCTTACATACATGAATGCTTATACCAAAATTCCAAATCTTTAAATAAATAGGTAAATAATATGGAAGCAGTTTGGCGCTGGTTTTTTCTTGATTTGTTTTTTCAATTTCTCAGTTTAGCCAATAGTCCTGGGATTTTCTGGTGAAACAGAACCACAGTATGGATTATTGTAATGCTAACAACTATGACAAGGTTAACTTCTGTGCTGGTTTAGTCTCTTATCCATGTTCTTTTATTAGTTTCAAGCACCTGTTTTTCCTTCTTTTTATAGTTCTGATTTTTTACATTTGGCATGGACTGGACAGCTTTTCAAAAAGGGCAGTCTTCTGTAGTCTACCTCCTTCTATATACAGTAAGTTGGAACTACAACTCTCAGAATTCCTTTCTGCCACATTGGCTGGAAATTCTAGTACATTAGAAGAAAACTATATTGGGGAAGGCTAAAATAGGATATCTTAAAATAAAATAAGGAACTGTCCTCTGAAAGCCCTTCAAATAGAGGACTCTCAAATAGGACACACAGCCACCCTAGTTAGATGTAGCTATAATATACAAATGAGTATGCAAAAACACATGGACATTTAAGCATGCTGGAGTGCACTGCCTGGTGTTTCACACTGGTGAGACTTATTTTGAACACAATTTCCAATCTGTGTTTAATAGTAACATATGGAGAGGCTTCCTGGCTTACACCAAGTAGTTTGTCAGTGTTCTGTATTTTATTTTGGCCCATCACAGTCAGAATACAGAAGCTATCATTCCAACTATAGCTAGTCCTTGACTTAATGACCAAAATTTCTGTTGTTAAGTGAGACATTTGTTAAGTGAGTTTTGCCCCATTTTATGATCTTTCTTGCCCCATTTTATGATCTTTCTTGCCACCGGTGTTAAGTGAATCACTGCAGTTATTAGGTTTGTAATGTTGTTAAGTGAATCAGGTTTCCTCGTTCTACTTTGCTTGTCAGAAGTTTGCAAAACAACCAGCATGATTGCAGAATCTTGCAGTCATATGATCGCCATTTGTGACCTTCCTAACTGGCTTCCGACAAACAAAGTCAATGGGGGGAAACCAGATTCACTTAACAACCGTGTGATTCACTTAATAACTGCAATGATTTGCTTAATTATTGTGGCAAAAGGTCCTAAAATATGGCATGACTTACTTAATAACTACCTTGCTTAACAATGGAAATTCTGGTCCCAATTGTGGTCATAAAACAAGGACTACCTGAATATCTTTAATCCCTCCCCTATATGAATCATGTAAAATATTCATTTTTGTTAAATGCATGACAATTCTTGCCAAAAATATAACAGCACATTATACCAGAAGCTAATCTTTATTTATCTGTATGGAAGGTTTGTTTTTATGATTTCTTCTTTCAACTGGCCAAAGATTGTTTGAACCGACAAGTGTAAAGTCATTTACCTGTATATTGATGAATTTGAAAACAAAGCCACTGCCCAATAACAAATTCTATCTCTAAGGTAGAGCAGTTATTTCCCTTCTTGGCTGTACGGAGGGGAAGTCCCTAAAGAATTAATTAGAGCTCCCCTTTTCTTCTGTGCATCATAATATGCCAGACGTCATTTGCTATTGGAAATTCAGGATCTTATCTGATATAGAGGTTCAGCTGCCCTGCTCTTTTTCAGCTGTCAGAACAGATTACTTGTAATAAGAATCTGCATTTGTTCCCTGGTTAACTGAGTTTTTTTCATTACTTATTTCAAAATTTGTATGTGCTCAAACACATATGTGTACAATACATATGAAACAATATAAATGTTGCTAATATGTGTTGGTACCTTTATCTTAATGTGTTTTAGAGGTATGGCTGCTATGCAGATTTTAATAGCAAGGAGAAATTCATGAAATATGTCTTGTTGAGGTGATGGGAGTTATCCTAATCAGCTTTTAAAAGGATTGGTGTAATTATGAAAAATCTTGATTTTCTCCTAGTTTTCCTCTGCAGAATCAAACACCAAGGAGAAATAATGAGAAGCTTAGTATATTATAGACAACCCATGACCTTTTGGGTGATTATTTCAGATGTATTTCCCTACCTAAACAGAGAAACAGAGTTACCACAGGCAGGCAAAAAACCACTGGGAACACAAACTTCTGACTTCTCGCTGGCTTCTCCAATGACTTTCCTTGTAGGAAGCCATCAGGGAGATTGGAAATGATTATCCAGTAACCGTGGGTGATTTTGGCAGCATGGCGGTATTTATAGCACGGCAACACTGAAGTGTCACAACTTTGTCAAATTTCTATCCGATGGAAATCATGGGTCCTCGATTTTGGATGCATTGTATAAACCCATTTGAGATACATTGATTCAAAAATTGTTGCCTGTGATAAATTATTTCACCCAACTGAAGGTTACAAACAATCAAATGAAGGTTACAAACAATCAAACAGAGTTTTAGTAGTATATAGATTTCTAAAATATTGATTTGATATTCAGCTATAAGTCCTTCACTTAGGTTTCAGCTGAAGATTTGATGGTGTTTTGACTTTTGTTACTTTGGAGGGAATTCCTGGAAAAGTAGCAAGTCCACTAACTTTGCAAGTACCTTTTGGATTCACAATTCCAAAACTCTATATATTCCCTTGCTTTTCCCAGGATTTAAACTACAAGCTGGCTCCAAATTGTTTCTTTGATCCTCTTTTATAGCTGGAGGGTGCCAAACTGAATAGACATGATTGTTTATTGTTATCTCGTTACAGAGAATGGACAGGGATTCTCAACTAAAGGAAAATTATCATTTTATGGTTAAATTCTTACAAGACCATTTTTTACCACAATCTGACCAAAATCGCAGCAAGTATGCCTACCTTATAGGAGACATATGCACATAATGTGGAAAACAATTTGATAGTGCACAAAATGAGGGAAAAACATATATCATAAGCAGTGCCAAGGGAAACTATTCCAAAGGAAAGTGAGGTTATCTAATTAATTGGTTGGTTAATTGGTAGGACTCTACATTTGCTGTTTTTTAAAAGTAAGGAGTATTGGAAGCATTTTAAAATATTTTTTTATAATAATTGCATTAAAACAAAGCATCACTGCAAAAATAAATATATTAAAATAAGTGTCATTTTCTGGATAATAATTGGGTTACAGTATGTGTGGGGTTGAATTTGCCAACAAATTTAAATCTTCAACAACCTTCTTGGTTTTAGCTTCTTTCTGCCATTTCAGCAAATTATTGATGTATGATGTACATAGATTCTATAGGTCACAGAATCTGCTCCTTATTTCATGATAATTGCTTGTTGAACAAGTGCCTGAATACTGGCTTCCAAAGCACTGAACAACTCTCCTCTTATGCAGTTTAGAAATTATTCCTGTTTAAAGTTTGTATGGGCAATTTGCTATAGGTGCAATATTCCTGCAGTAAGCAAGTATCCTTTTATTGAATGACAACTGATAAGGTAGTTTCGTATTTTCAAAAGCTTGCTGCAAGCAATTACTATATGGTAAATCGTGCTAGATTTCAGATTGGAAGAACTACCTCTACATTCCACATCAACTACAGAATCACTGCATGCATAGAAACATTAGCTTAGCAAAGTCTGCAGCAAAAAAAGGAGATCAAGATAAAAACAATGCAAAACTCACCAACTTATAGAATCTGGGGGACTTCTGACTAAATCATAATCAGAATAGAGCTGGAAGGGACCTATGAGGTCTTCTAATCCAACCCTCTGCTCAAGCAAGAGACCCTATATTATTTTAGACAAGTGACTTTGCAGTCTCTTCTTAAAAACCTCCAGTGATGAAGCATCCCTAACTTCTGACAGCAAGCCATTGCACTGGTTAATTGTCTTCACTATTAGGAAGTTTCTCCTTAATTCCAGGTTGCTTCTCTCCTTGATTAGTTTTCATCCATTGTTTCTTGTCTTGCCTTCTGGTACTTTGGAAAATAAGTTGACCCCCTCCTCTTTGTGGCAGACTCTCAAATACTGGTATACTGCTATCATTACCCCTCCTGTCCTTCTTTTCTCTAGACTAGCCAAACCCAAATCCTGTAATTGTTCTTCATATGTTTTTGTCTTCAGGCCTTTAATCATCTTAGTTTCTCTTCTTTGCATTTTTTCCAAAGTCTCAATATCTTTTTTTTGTAATGTGGTGACCAAAACTGGATGCAGTATTCCAGATGTGGCCTTACTAAAACTTTATAAAACAGTACTAATACTTCATGTGATTTTGATTCAATGCTGTTTATACAACCAAGGATTGTATTAGCTTTTTTGGCTGCTGCCGCACACTATTGACTCATATTTAAATGATCGTCCACTAGGACTCCAAGGTCCCTCTCACAGTTACTGTTTTTGAGCAAGGTTTCACCTAAATCTGTATTTGTACTTTAGTTTTTTCTGCCCATATGTAAAACCTTGCTTTTCTCCACATTAAATTTCATTTTATTGGATAGGGCCCATTGTTCAAGTCTGTCAAAACCTTTTTGGATCCTGAGCTTGTCTTCTGGGGTGTTGGCTATTCCTGCCAGCTTAGTGTCATCTGTAAATTTGATGAATTCCCCTTCTATTCCCTCATTTAAGTCATTGATGAAGATACTGAAGAGTACTGGGCCTAAGACGGAGCCTTGTGGTACCCCACTGCTTACTTCCCTCCATGTAGATGTAGTACCATTAAGATGACTCATTGAATATGGTTTGTCAGCCAGTTACAAATCCATCTGATGGTGATGTTGTCTATCCCACATGTTTCTAGTTTACCAAGAAGTAGGTTGTGGCCCACTTTGTTGAATGCCGTGCTGAAGGCTAAGTCTACTATACCCACAGCATTTCATTGGTCTATTAATTTAGTCACTTTGTCAAAGAATGAAATAAGATTGGTTTGGCATGATCTATTTTTAACAAACCCATGCTGGCTTTTAGTTATAACTTTATTTGTTTCTAGATGTTCACAGATCTGTTTTTTTATTATTTTTTCCAGTATCTTCTCAGGTATTGATATTAGGCTGATTGGTCTGTAGTTGTCTGGGTCTGTTTTTTTTTTCTTTTTTGAAGATGGGAATCACATCAGCTCTTTTCCAATCCTCAGGTAATTCCCCGGTGTTCCAGGATTTTTGAAAAATATGGTACAATAGTTCTGAGATAACATCTGCCATTTCCTTCAGAACTCTGGAATGTAATCCATCAGGTTCCAGTGATTTATATTTGTCAAGATCTGGTAGGTGTTCTCTAACCATTTTCTTGTTTATTGTAATTTTTATTTCTAATCTGTCTGTTACAGTTATGTTTTTGGTAGGTTGGGCTATAGTTTCTTTTTGCATGAAGACTGATGCAAAGAATGAGTTAAGCAGTTCTGATTTCTGTTTGCTGCCTGTTACTTCCTTGCCATCTCTTTCTTAAGTGGACCTACTGTTTCCTTAACTTTTTTCTTGTTATTTATATGTTGAAAGAAGCTCTTTTTATTATCTTTGACTTGTGTTGCAAGTCTTTGTTCATTCTGAGCCTTTGCTTTCCTGACTTCATCTTTGCAGATTCAGGCTATCTGCTGATACTCTGCCTTAGTTATGTGTCCCTCTTTCCATTTTTTGTACTTGTCCTTTTTGTCTTTCTGTTTATCAGAGAGAACTTTGTGCAACCATGCTGGTTTCTTCTTGGATTGTTGTTCTTGTTTTCCTTTTTCAATGGTATTGTGCTGGACTGGGCTTTTATGATCATATTTTTCAGAGTTGCTCACGCTTCTTGAATTATTTTCCCCTTTAGGATTTTCACCCATGGAATTTTTGTTAGACTCTCTCTGAGTTTCTTAAAATCAGCTCTTTTGAAGTTTAAGACACTGGCTGGATTATGTTCTATTGCTTGTGTTTGCATTATAATGAATTCCAATATGACATGGTCACTCTTGCCCAAAGTTCTGGCAACTTCAATTTCCTTTATCACCTTTTCTCTATTAGTAAGAATTAGGTCCAATATAGCTTTTCCTCTAGTTCCCTCCTCTAACTTTTGGATAATAAAGTTGTCGGCTAGGTTGGTTAGGAATCTATTTGATCTCCCACTTGCTTCCGAGTTTGTCTCCCAGTTGATATCAGAGTAGTTAAAGACTCCAATTACCACTGTGGTATATTTCATAGATACATTTGTTAATTGTTTAGCAATCTCATTCTTTTTTCCTTTTATATTGACCTACTGTATATGGATTCTAGGTTTTCATCCTTGGTTTTGTGGATTTCTGTAGAGATGTAGTGATCTTCTATATATAATGCAACTCCACCTCCTCTTTTATTAGGTCTCTTCCTTTTGAATAGTTTGTATCCTTATCAGTACATTCCAGTCATGAGTTTCATCCCACCATGTTTCAGTAATGGCAGCTATATCCTATTTACCTTCATGTACTAGTACTTCAGGTTCACCTTGTTTGTTCCCTAAACATTGCGCTTTCGTGTATAGGCATCTTCTTCTTCTTCTTCTTCTTCTTCTTCTTCTTCTTCTTCTTCTTCTTCTTCTTCTTCTTCTTCTTCTTCTTCTTCTTCTTCTTCTTCTTCTTCTTCTTCTTCTTCTTCTTCTTCTTCTTCTTCTTCTTCTTCTTCTTCTTCTTCTTCTTCTTCTTCTTCTTCTTCTTCTTCTTCTTTTTCTTCTTCTTCTTCTTCTTCTTCTTCTTCTTCTTCTTCTTCTTCTTCTTCTTCTTCTTCTTCTTCTTCTTCTTCTTCTTCTTCTTCTTCTTCTTCTTCTTCTTCTTCTTCTTCTTCTTCTTCTTCTTCTTCTTCTTCTTCTTCTTCTTCTTCTTCTTCTTCTTCTTCTTCTTCTTCTTCTTCTTCTTCTTCTTCTCTCCCTATATCCTTATATGATTGGTTATCTAGTGGTTTTTGCTTGGAATCAGGTTCTAAAGGTCTTGAAGATTGCCCCCCCTCAATTTTAATTTAAAGCCCTTCTCATAAGATGAGCCAGTCGTTTTCCAAATATATTTTTCCAGTTCTTGTGAGGTTCACTCCATCCCTTGCCAGTAGCCTTTCATGTAGGTAATGCAGACCACGGTCTAGGAAGCCAAAGTTCTCTTGACGACACCAGTTTTTAAGGTAGTAGTTCATTTCTAAAATCCTTTGCTCCCTCATTGGATGGTGGCCTTTTCTTGGAAGTATAGATGAAAACACTACTTGAGCTCCTAATTCTTTAACTTTCTTCCCTAGCTGTTCGTAATCTTTTGTTATTGTTTTTAGATTCATTGTTGTGTCATTGGTCCCCACATGTAGGAGAAGAAACGGGTAGTAATCCATGGAGTTCATTATTTTAGTAAGATTCTCAGTTACAGCTTTGATTTTTGCTCCAGGGAGACAACATACCTCCCTAGATTGACTGTTCGGTCTGCAGACTATAGTTGTTTTGAGGGAGTTTCTGGCTGCTATTACTGATGATCTCATTGAGGTGTTAATGTCACTACGGAATGGTGAGGCAAGATGCTAATTGATTTGAGTTTACACCATCAAGTTGTTTTTTATTCCTATGGACTACATAGATTTTCTATATGAAAATCTATCCCTAATCTTTCTTTCAAGTCTCCTAATGGTGCACTCATCATCATTGTAACTGAGTCCACCCACCTTGCTGCTGGCTTTCCTTCTCTTCTCTTTTGAGACAAGATGTGCCATCACTCTAATTGTCACCAGTACTTCCTACTACATTTTAAGAATTGATAAGATATCTACTTCTAAAAATGCCTCTCCAGGAACCAAAGGTTTTTGACTGATACAGGTATCCCCTTTTGAGCATGGGAGCAAATAAACAGTAAGAGATACTTTGATTTAACTTCATATATTGAATTTAACCTCATAGGTGGCAAATTCATTAAAAATAGCAAGGCTCTTTTAAAAGAGGGTATATATGTATACTTAGCAAAACGTACCAAAAATAAAGCCAGAAGAAAGGCATACACAATAGTGCTGCATATTTTTGCCCCAACCTTCCATTTAAAAAGTGTAGTGCAATACTTAAAAATGAGAAAAAAACAGATTATATCAAAGACTCTACATCTGTGTTTTTGATAATTCTTCCCATATGTTTTGTTCTAATTATCACTTTGTTTTCCCAGCAGTCCAAATAATTATTTTTAGTTTAGCATCCTTCTTTCATTCTGCAGCAAACTTTTTAAAAAAACATGCTGACATTTGATGATACATATTTATACATTACTGGAGTAAAACAATCTTGAGGTTTCAGAAGTGTGACTAATCATGGTATTTACAGTAGTCAGAATCTGTACAATTTTTAGCGGCCAATGAGTAATACTTTGGATATTGATTAACCTGGATATTGATTAAAAGATGGGTTTGAGATTTATTAGTAAATCAGAAACCAGAAACTTTTCTTTTGGGTTTAGTGGGAAAAGACTTGGAAAAAAATGGAACTTTGATCCTGTGTATGTTGATGGCAGCAAGACTACTATATGCACAAAACTGGAAGGATATTTCGATCTCCACTATGGATGAATGGCTACAGAAGCTGATGGAGTTGGCAGAATTGACTGTTTTGATTAAAGAAAAGAATACCTTCGTTTCTACATGGAGACCGCGTCTGGACTTTGTGCTTGAGGTGGAAAAGAATGAAACTTTGATTTTGGATTTCACTGATTAGATTGATTTGTTATTACACAAATGGCTAGTTTTTACTATTGTGAAAAAGTAAAAAGTCGAGGCTCAAAGTTAATGCATTTTACTGCAACAGGAGAAGTCAGAAGTCAATCTCTCTTTTTTCCCCTCCTTTTCCCTCCCTTTCTTCTCCCTTTTTCCTCCCCATTGTGTCCTACTATTAGCTTTGTATTTTGTATTTTACTTTACATCTTAATAAAATGTTAAATAAAATAAAATAAAATAAAGCCAACCAAGAAAAAAAAGAGATTTATTAGCAAAAGTTAAAGTTTTAAAGTTCTTTTGCTAGATCTTTTTTTGTTAAGCATCTCAATAAGTAATATCCACTACATTTCTGATATGTACAGTGAAATACATATGCACACATATTGTGCTGTGTTGTATAGAACCACTTCCTTTTCATTAGATGACTGTGTTAGCATACTGTATTTGATGAGCATGTACCCATGGCTATCTTTATCCAGGTATCTCAGTGTTGAGAACTCACTGAACCATAAACCATAAAATTACCATAAACTGATCTGTGGATTGAATTTCATAGAATATGCCAGATTAAAAGTGTGGCTGGCTAGTTTGTGGTTCAGCAGGGCACACACACACAATATAAGGGGATTAAAAATTGACTGGTGGAGATTGACTGAACTACTGGGCCTTGAAGATTAGGGGTTTTATTTTCATCACATGCATGTTTTGCATGTTGGGATGCAGGAAAGGACGTTGGTCATACATGTTTTTCTCCAAATCCACTGCTTGGGAAGCAAAGATACAGTGCCAGATGATGCATAATTCAGATTGAATGGAAGAGCTGAACAATTTAGGATGTGCTAATATTGTTTGTTATTATTCCTGTGCCTTCAAATCATATGAAGGGCTCCTGGCAATAACATGACAAGTACTATACAAGGCTATACAATTTACTTGGCAACATATGCATAATTTGTTATTGTTTCTTTCTAGGCTGAAAGAGGGTGATTTGCCGAAAGTCATCCAGCTGGTTTTGTGCCTCCAGTAGGACTAGACCAGCCTCCTGGTTTCTAGGGCAATACTTTTAATAACTACACCAAATTGGCTATTAATGGTGATAGATCATGCAGCTAGTTCAAACCCTTTAGGACCTCTAGTAGCTGATGTTGCCATGCAAGGGGAAAAAAGTCCAAAGATGTAGAGCCTCATGGGGAACATGGAATATAAGAAACATGAACATGGAAAAACTCAGTGTAGCTAAAGATAGGTCAACTACATATTGACAACTCAGGCACCAGTGAATTGAAAGGGAATTAATTTGATACTTTCAATCAGAAGAACATACTATTTGCTACTCAGTACATGAAAAAAGAATAATTTTATTTTCATAGTCAGAAAGAATATAGCAAAAGTACTTGGCTACAATGCAGTCAGTGATCAAATAACATCTATTAGACTTTTTGATATAATATGGAGAAAAACTCTAAGAGGCTTTCAAGATTATTGTCAGACCTTTAAAGTAGTCAGGGTCAAGCATGGCAGGGATTCCTTCACATATAGTGAAATTCTCTACAATATGGATGTCAACAACCAAGATACCTTAGAAAATAATTCCTATTTACAAGAACCTTTAATATTAGTATATGAAAGCACTCCAGCTATTACCAAGTTAGGAGGCTAAAGAGATTGATGGACTATCTATAGAAATATGGCAAGCAACAGAAGAAGAATCAGTGAAGGTTCTAACTATGCTATGCCATCAAAGGAGAACAATACACAAGAGCCAATAGACTGGAAGAGGTCAATTTACATATCGAAGAAAGAAGACTTAACACAATATTCCTAATTTCATGCACTAGCAAAATAATCCTTAGGCTTATCCAACCGTGACCAGAGCCCTATAAGTCAATATGTGCTTCACTGATTAGAGAAAGGCTTTCAGTTATGTCAACCATGTGAAGCTATGGGATATCCTTAGAAAGATGGGAATCCCAGAACATCTCACAATCCTCATATAAAGCTTAATCATGAAGCAACAGTCCAGACAGAATGTTTTACAGATGGAACATAAATAAAAAATAGATAAATTATATCATAAAAATAGTGGAAATATTGAGATACAGAAGGAACATTTTATCATGCTGGTCAATCAAAAACCTCAGAAGCTCTTGAAAGAAAAGCAACATTATTAAAAAATAATGTTTGAATAAAATTCTTGATTTCTACTAGGAATTGTTCCTAGAAGAACAAATCAATAAGAACATTTTTAAAAGATATATACTGATGGTGATGAGGAAAAATTTGGCCCAATATTTTGCTGGCAATATCAATACCTGACAATATCAGACTAGGAAACCACACGTGGGGAACATGTAACAACAGCAAAATTAATTATGCATTCAGAACATAAACTAGACTAAATTTAAACAAGAATAAATCCCTTATGTATATCATGTCACATAACAATCCTAACTAGGATATTGGGTATGTGGCTTTTAATTGACCACAATTAGCAAAAGTTTCAGTGTTTATGAAAGTATTGATACAATCACCAGTTTGCTACAATAGGAGAATATTTAAAATTGCATAGTGTTCCAATACTGTTTACTGATTATTTATTTTTCTTTCTTTTTTAAACCCACCCCCCATTTTTTTCTATTGCATGATTACATTCATGTAGTGGGTGCAAATAGTGGGAATATCAATATTAAACTTTAATATAATATAACATATTAATATAATACAGTTTTATGGAAATTTCAAGTTCTTTCCTCAGATAACATAATGAACTTAGTTCTAGTCATTTAATTAATTTAACTTTTATGATAATTGTAAATCTTTTGTTTCTTTACTTTTTATTTAATTATTTATTTTTTGTGTGCATAATGTCTCCTTTTTATGTACCTATTTATTCAGGTCCTTTAAATAGTTTAATAAATATATTATAACAAAAAGAAAACAATAATACTGGGGAAAATGGAAGGAATAAGAAAAAAAGAGAATTCCTAGCAGCAAGATGGATGGATTCAGTTACATGAGCGATGGGTGCAGGGCTAGAAGACCTGAAAGACCATATTGGAACAGGTTGTGTAGAAGAAAATCTATGTAGTCACTAAAAATCAACACCAATCAACTACTTGATGGCAGTTAACAAAAATACCATTTAAAGATAAGAAATATATATGACCAGCTATCCACACTTACATTGGAAATAAACCTGGGTTTAGCTTACTGTGCATAGGAATGCTTAAACGAAGTGTCAAGCCCCAGGTTTTCTCTATACCAGGGGTAGGCAACCTCGGCTCTTTTATGACTCATGGACTTCAACTCCCAGAATTCCTGAGTCAGCTATGCTGACTCAGGAATTCTGGGAGTTGAAGTCCATGAGTCATAAAAGAGCCGAGGTTGCCTACCCCTGCTCTATACTGATAGTAGAGTTAAGGGATCTGGGCAACAAAAATCTGGATGACCACAAGATGGTAGCAAAAGAGAGATATTTTTGCAGCCCACAGCCAGCATTCTGGGAGCTGAAGTCCTCCCATCTTAAAGCAGCTGAGGTTGAGACACACTGCTTGGATAGCCTTCACTGGTACTGGGCCTGCTTTCATTTACCCGTTCCCTGGCATTCCCGGAAAGTGTATTTAGAGACCTGCTAAACTACAGAGCCTTAGATTTTATCTGCAGGACCAGCTCCATGTGCTCCGTTGGATACGTGCGGGGTGTGCATGTTTGTCAGCCATTTCTTTAACATTGGGGAATTTTCCCCCACATCTTTGGAGATCATGAGCAAATTTGGTCCAGCAGCAGCTCAAAAAGTCCTTCCCATGTACAATTTGTGATCAGGGTTGTTCTGGCCATAGTACCATATTACTTCACCGTTTCCATACACGTTTGTTTATTGAATTGAAAATCACACAAGCCGCAACAATGCTATTTTTTTTTTAAAAAAAATCTAGACAACACAGTCACAACAGAGACAGAAACATGAAGAATGCTTTTATTAGTAGTCTCTTTCTTTATTGGGTAAATTACTTGTCACTCAAGTTCTTTCCAATCCTTAAAGTCTGTTTCCCCTCCCTATTTAAACTCTTCTTTCCCAAGGCCACGCCTCGTCAAGCCTTCCTCTTTTCAAAGCCTGCCCCTCGTGTCAGAATTGGCTGATGCTGTGGAAACAGTTTCTCCCCTCCACGCTGGTTGGTCTACCGACACGGCAAGGTTTGCCTTCGTCATTCCCGATTGGCTGCCTCGTTAGAGGCTCCGCCCCGTTCGTGCTGCGAGGGAGGGGATCGGGGCTGGGCCGAGGGTCCCGGCCGCCCCTCTACCTTCCCTCCCACCGCACCCAGTTTAGGTTCCAGGGTAGCGGCGCGATGGCGGCGGCGGCGGCGACGACAGCGGGCTCGCTGGGGTCCGGGTCAGGACCCGGGGGGGCGGCCGGTAATGCTTTCCCCCCGATGGGCACTTGCGCGGCGGCATCGGGGGTCTCTGGGGGGCTCGGGCCGGTCCCGGTGCCCATGAACCTCTTCGCCACCTGGGAAATCGATCGCTCAGCGCCCAGCTGCGTGCCCAGGTAAGATGGGCGGGATACGGCGGGGGTCCTCGCTTCATGATGAAAGGATGTACAGTGCGGGGTCCGGAAAGGGGACGGATGCAGAGGAGAACCCGGGCCGTGGAGGGCTTCACGGGGTGGGGGATGAACATGCTACGGAGGCGTGGCGCGGTGCGGCGCTGACATAACGGGGTGCTGGAAAGCGGGTGGAGGGAAATGGGGAGAGCATCATCTTGGATCTCGGTGGGATAGGTGGGAAGCCTCGATGCAGATGTGGACTGGGTGGGGTGGGTTTTAGATGTGAACTCCGGGGGCCCACCTCCAGGGCTTTCTCTTTAAAACACACACACAAAAACCCATGCATCACTGGAAAAAGAACGTGCATGTTGTACCTGCCCAATGGAAAGCTGAAGCTTCATTCTGATTTTTTGAGGTTCTTCAGGAAGTTTGGGTATGGATGGGTTTCTGGTCTAGGAAGACAGCACCCGGGTTTGTTACAGCCTTCTCAGAGCTTAGCATCTTTTATACATGCTAGACTCCTCCATCTGTGGGTGATGGGAAGTGCAGTTTAACATATCTGGGAAGAACACCATGTGGGAACTCCATGTGGGAAGTGAATAGTTTGGGTATTTTTAATCAGTTGTTTTGTCTTGAAGAGAGTTCATGGATTCCTGCCTTGGATTCCAATGAATGTGAGAGAATCCTGACTCTAAATAGACTGAGTGGTGATATTTGACCCAAAATTATTCCAAAGACAAAACAACAGTGTGGCTCAGCAGTTGGGCTTTGTGATAGTCCACTGGAAGTTGAATTATAATTCTCAACTCTTTTTCAGAGCAGCTGTCCAAAAAAGCTGGTAGCAAATAAGGTTAAGGGTTAGTTAGGGTATAAAACCTTGACTTGAACAGAGAGGCATTTTGAAAATTTCTCTTATATTCAGTATTAACCCTTAATTCTATTCCATTTTTCCTTATGATTCCCTAATAATCCTCTGCTTTAAGTTGGCTTTTTCTAACTTTTATGCAAGACTACAGTATTAGATATTCTTGCCCAAGAAACACATGCTGCTAATAAACATCAATGTACTGTAAATTATGTAGAGTGGGGGAGATGATATCACTGATGATATGGTTACATGATATTGGTTACCCACCTCCCACCTCCTTGTGCTTCCTTATTGATATGAAGAAGGCCCGGATGTCAATAAAGTTGGCTGTTCACAAGAGAAAATGTTTTCATAAATGTTAATTGATTATTCAGTTTGCCAGAAAGAGAAAACATGACATCTATATGTTGGCTTTCTCCAAAGAGGTTTCAGCAGAATAAGGTTTACCTGAGCATGTGTTAACATAAAACGCTTTAGACACACCTGAGTCTGTATTAGGGAACAAGGGTGTTTGGAGTTCTTGTCAGGTTGCTTGGCCATTTGCTTGAGAGACAATAACTGTTGTGACTGTTCTAAGATCAGCTGTATGCACATTGGAGATTCATTCGGATGATTAGCATTATTTGATGATATTAAAGCATACCTACAAGTCTGCTTGAGCTATCCAAAGCTGTACTATATTTGTTGTAAGAGGGTCACAAACTGGATAAAGGAAGCAGCCTGTATACATCTGTTAGAAATGTGGAATCCCTTGTTTCTCTTGGATTGGTATATATAAGTTGGCTATCTTTAATGATACACAGAACAATTTTTCTCCTTACATATTGTTTGGTATTAACTAGAAACGTTTTTGGAGGAAACAAGTGACAAAGAATATTTTGTATAATAATTAATAATGAATTAATTTGCTGAGATGGAGATGGATGGGAAAGGACTAAGTGGGTAAACAAGTGCTCATGTAAATGCAGAAGAGGGTAGGCTACTAAGGCAAGCTGCTGCTGAAAGGGTTTGTGTATCCATGGGCTCCGTGTCATTCCATGGCAACTGATGGCAACTGTCTCTAAGCAAAAGAAATCATGACTTGGAATCCTGCTTGTAATAGCCAAATGAATTGTTATACTCTTGACTTGCTTTTCAGCCAGTGTGTCCTGTTTTGCAGTTTTCTTTTTTACAAAGGAAATAAATACCTTTTCTTTTTTATTAATACGTTGTTTGCTATGTTACTGTTTTTGTTAAGAGAATTAAAGTCATGAAAAGTAGAAAAAAATCCAAGAAGATAACTGTCTAAAGCTTAATTATTCAACACTGCTACAGCTTCTTTAAACTTCTCAAGCTTCTGGGCAGGATGTGAGGGCCTTCATGTAGATTAATTTAGCTCAGTTTTGGACAGGCAATTTATTTACATGCATGTACTTTATAAATATTTGAATGTTATTTGGTCTTGATGTTTATAATTTATGCTTTCATTAATGGATCTGGAGATTGTGTGTTTGAACTGCATTGTTGTAGTTTCAGTGAATAGTTTGGAGTGGTCTATGCTTGGTGAAATAGCTGTTCCCATTTCTACATTAGTTGGCCTGTTTGGCAGATAAACACGTGTCACAACATAAATCTGTATGCTTATTGTCTTGCCCCAATTTTATTTTTATTTTTTTTTGGAACTATAGGAGACTTCCCTCAACTGGTATCCTCCAAATATATCTGGATCACAGGAAACCTAAATATTACCAGAGAGGGAAGGCAAGCCTGAAAACTGGGTCTGCTTTGGCAGAAGATTGAAGACATTGTTTACCACTAAGCTGGTGAATAAGCAGCTGACCTCTTACAATGTGTCCTCTTTCTTGTTGTTGCTGAAAGATACAATGATAAGTTGCTTTGAATTGTACATGGGAACAGATTCCTTTTTATTGTGGTTGATAAATGAGTCTTTTCTTGTTTCATTGGGCCTTTCTGTCCAATCTTTGTGATCAAATTATATTAGTTTGTTTTGTTTTATCAGGTGCTATTTCAGTGCTTGGATTAACACAAACTGTGATGTTTGAAATACTGATATATTGGAGCACTTCAGGTTGCTTAGAAACAGGAGAGAAAGAAGATCAAGAAAGAGTAGGGAGTGTCATTTTTTTTTCAGAGAAGGCAGTCTTTCCTGCAGTCCAAGACAAAGCCAATATTAAGTGGCCTGTTGAGATGATCCAAACACCATGGAAGACGACATCTTCATCCTTGCATAACATGAAAGCACATCCTTCCACCTTTTCTTCAGCTTCCCCATTTCCTCCTCTCTAAAAGCTCAGGACTGGAATCATTGCTTAAACTTTTGCAGACAAATTCAGAAGAGGAAAGAGTTATATTGAGAATGAAAATGGAGAGAATGGAAATGTAGCCAGAAATCCTCTTTATATTGTGGGATACATAAGTATGTAGACCAGGGGTGTCAAACTCGCAATGTCATGTGACGTGTCGCAACGTATCACGACTTTTTTTCCATTGCCGGCAATGGGGTGTGCACGGTTTTGCCATGACGCATCCGGCCTGCGGGTCGGCAGTTTGACACCCCTGATATAGACTAATAAAAATTTGGGAACATGAAGTAAGAACTTTTGGGGAAGGATCTATTGTTTTGAGGTTGTCCACAAAGTATGTGACATTATTAATCCAGACTGGCGTTATATAGTGCTGTAATTTCCCAGAGTCTTGCTATTCAATCCTTCATCTGAACAGTTTGGAGATTCTCCTTTTATTAAACATGGGCATTTTCTTGTTGCTATGGAATGATCCAGAATTATGGATGGTTGGAGCTGGTTATTTGTGATCTATGTGAGCTTTTCATGTCTTCTTTTGTTAGCCCTGTTCCTGTATTAATCTGTGTTTTTTATTTTTAAAAAAACTTTTGACGGTTCAAAGACATAAAGCTGAAAACTACAACACATCATTTGGAGAAATGTTGAATTGTTAGGATAATTGTGTTCTGGTGCATAGTTAGGAATGTGTGGGTTACGTTAATATGCTTTCAAAATGAGGACCTAATTAAATTCAATTTTTTGTCTGTAGCTCATATGATACATAGCTGCTCAAAAAGATCATTGGATGTAGAATAATATTTAATGACTATTACTAGCGAAGGTTCCAAAATATTACGCTAAAGTTTTTGTATAGATAGATGAGCAAGTGCTGAAATTTCAAACTATTTTTTAGCTTAATATAGAAAGCAATATATATTGTTTGTAGGGATGAGAATAAGTTTGTTCAACTTTCACTTTAACATAAAGTTATCCAATTTGTATATCGCCAGCCAATGTGTAAGCTATAGCACAATTATCCTTCACATTCTAGCATATTTCTATATTTCATGGTACACTTTTTCAGGGTAAAAAGTGTACCAAATCCTTATGGTAAAAGTACCATACTGTACATTTGCAAAAGCAATAACAAAAATACAGTTATTAAGAGATATTAGAAAAATTGCATGGGGAAATACTTTATATTATGATAAATGTGTAAAAACTACAATTTTGTCACCACTTCAAAGCTAAGGTAATGTTTGAAAAGCATGACTTAATGAATGAAATGAAAGAAAAGGGATATGTTCTGAGTCTATGAAAATAAGAAAAGGATTAATAGATCTGTGTTCAGATGGTCTGTTCTTGAGTGGAGTTGATGAATTTATGAAAAGAAGTCAAGGTGTACATTTAATTATGAATGAAAAAAATGAAATATATGTTAAAAAGTAAGCATTGATAGATAAATGTCTGTGGAGATTCTCAGTCATCCAGGTCATAGTTATCTCAAAGGTGTTTTTTTATGAGGCAACTGGACTTTCTTGCTTTTCTTTGAAGACATTTTGCTTCTCATCCAAGAAGATCTGAAGAAGCTTCTTGGATGAGAAGCGATGAGAAGCGAAATGTCTTCAAAGAAAAACAAGACAGTCCAGTTGCCTCATGAAAAAGCACCTTTGGGATGCTTTTATCTATGCATATGAACCTTGGAAACCAAAAGTGTGTTTTAACTGCATGTTATGCTAAGGCGAATAGTATAATGGAAAAAATAGAGAAGATTCTTTCGGAAAAGCAACCAATATTTTGAGCAAATGGTAGGGGACACGAATAGATGGCTGATAATAAGATGAGAATTGTACAGGGAAAGTGATTGAGCTCTATGAAGACCCAAAAATTGAGAATGAACATTGATGAATATCTGCTTAGAAAAAGGATTCTCTCTTTCAAACATATGGTTTAAACATAGATTTATTAATATGTGCACATGTCAAAGGAATAAATATAAATCCAAATGCATGAATGATTTGATCGTTTAATCATGATAAATTAGAGAATTAGTGAGGAAGCTATACAATATAAAAGCATGAGTTATTCTGAATGTGAGGCATATTATTTCTTAGTGTAAGGAGTGGATTTTGGGAAAAATGGACATGAAAAAAGTGAAAATATAAGGACTGCAGAAAGAGAAGGTAAAAGACCTGTGTGGATAAATTTTCAGAAAGTAGATTAACCTCAGAATGAATAAAAAAATGCCTGGAAAAGGTGAAAAGAGTTATGTAATAGTGTCACAGAGTGTGTTGAGTTATGCTAATTGGAAATATATAAAAGGATACTTCATGGAGTGATGAAAAAGGCATACAATTATTGCTGAAGAAAAGGTGAACAAATTATGTTGGTTAATATGCAGACAAAACATAGCTTCAAAGAATATAGTCAAAGCAAGAAATAGTTAAGATTAAAATAGGCAGAGAAAACATTAATTTTGATGGAAACAAAAATTGCTTGATGGAAAAATATTGATTTTGATTGGAAATACTGATTTTGTGGAAACAAAATGGACTGGATAAAACAAGGACTCTCTTGCAGAATGAGTGGAAGCATGAATAAAGATGAATATATAATTTTGGATAAAACGGAAGTGAAGGAATGCTGGAAAGAGTGTTGTAGTGATCTGTATTTTAAAAAGAAGAATTGAAATGAATGCCATGAAGATACTGATTAAAAGCAGTCATAAATGCTATGAAAATGGTAAGGCTACAGGTGCATGTGGCTTAACTGAAGAAATACTAAAACAAGGGTGTAGTTTTCCTATAGGGTAGCCATGAAATTTGTTCCATGTGTGAGAACATTGAATCTGTTGAAGTTGAAGAATGCCATTATTATTCCCTGTACAAACTGAAAAGCAGGAAGAATGAATGCAATAGTTATAGTGGGGTTAGTTTCTTAAGTATGCCTGGGAAGGTATTCGGCAGGCTTCTTGTGGAAAGAGTATAACAAATGAACGAAATTGGAGAAAACAGTCTAATTTATTTTTGCTCTTCCTCATATCATTAAAACATCTGTGAGTGTAATACATACGAGTTGGATATGTCCAGAGAAATAGTAAAATTAAATGCCATAAGGATGAAATACTTATGTGTCTGTGGTAAAACATGATGTAGTGTTCAGAATGAATGGATGCTGAATTAATACAAACAGAATAAGAGTTGAGAGCATTATGCTGGATGCACATGATGAAATCCTCAGAATGGACAGGCAGCCATAAATGAAGCAGTGTATGGACATGGTGAAAGAAAAAAAAAGTACTTTGCCAATACAGAAATGTTGAGGTACAGTGAAAAGTGTATTAAACTAGTTTTAACTATTTTTAAAAAAATATTGTGCCTTTGATTTTTTAAATTTAGTATTTAGCCCAGAGTCATTGAGAGTTGAGTGACATACAAGTTTAATTATTATTTATTATTCCTTCTCTGTGCTATACATATTGCTTACCCCAAAAAGGAATACAATATGTAAGTACAGTATGTCTTTCATATTTCAGCTTATAGTTCTCATCAGTTTTGCTAGAATCTTCTCTTGATTTTCAGCACTGAATAGTTTTCTGGTGGCAACAGGTAAGAGAGGTATATCTCCGTTTATTTAAGTAGTAAGTACTCCTGAGGAAGTTTTTTTAAAATAATTATTTTGGTTAAATATGAACAGCCATGTGATTATAATTGGTTTTCTCATTTTTGTTTGAAGCTGGTGACTTTTTGTTTTTTGCTGCTAGAACATTTTTGACCTAGATTCAAGTTCAGATATTGTTGGAGATCCTTTGTTTGTAAGCTCTCTTATGATATTTTTTAAAATATAACTCATTCCAAGCTCTGCCTGTGAATGAATCTTGGAGAGCATAAATATTAAGCTCACCTGAACTTCTTAAATGTAGAAAGAAGAAAGGCATTTGACCAGAATTTAGCACTGTTTATAGAACTATAATTCCCATTGCCAAATACTGTTTGGGCCTTATCTGAATGCTTATGTCACTGTTGCCAATTAATGGAGAGAACATTCAGATGAACCCATTGTAATATTTGATATATTGCAATTTACTGTGTTTTGTTGACTGAGTTCACGGGGTGTACTGGACTACAGTGTAGCTTTAATGTTTTTACACGATTGGTCAGTGAATAAACTATTGCTTTTTTAGGGAAGTAATCATACTTTGATTAAACTTTGATTTGGTCCATAGTACCTAATGCTTTTGTGATCTTCTGGCTTATTCTGCTTTGTTTTTAATATTCTGCCAAAGATGCTGAGGAATTCCAGAATTTCAAGATAAGAGCACCTAAACAAAAGAAGTGTAACAAACTAGGAATTAGCAAGCGATCCATGAACACTTTGCTTGCCTATAAAACTGACTTAGGGAGGTTTCTAATTTGTTCAAGATGTTGTGATTAAACAAACCATGCTTAATGTGTTGCTCTAGAAGGAATCAACTGTCAACTGACTTTAATTCATCAGCGTTATTGCAAAACCTTGGCATTTGTCTTTCAAGATCGTTCATATGCCTTAAATTAAATACATCTAAAATTTTCTCCAAATAATTATCTGTGAAGGGAAGGGTCAGTTTAGCAGCTTACATTTGCTAAGAATATAAGACAAAAAACTATTGAAAATGAAGTAATGTGAATTGCAAATGGCTGGTGACATCTTAGGGCAAAGCTTGGATTCCTTTGACGATTAAGGCAATTATTTACTGCTACTTGGAAAAGGCTGTTTACCTGGTGAATCTAACTCCTTTTTGTAATGTTTAAGCAGAGCTTCTCTCCCTGCTGCAGCATTTGCTTCCTTTTATTATTCTATGTTGCTGTTTCTGCTGGAAAGAGAGGGAGTTAAATGCATGTATTGGTTTACTTGTATGTTTCTGCGGGTGTGTGTGTGTGTGTGGGGGGTGTTGGCTTGAGGCTTCTGGCAGAGAAAAGGTCGCACACATGGCCCTTACAGTACAGGTATACACATTCCTTGAGGAAGGAGGAATTCTCCAGGGCTATTTTCCTCCGTCATTGACAACCCAAAATGGACAAATTAAGAAAGCTGCACAGGATTTTTGTCTCCCTGTGTTTTCCCTCCCCTTGTACTCCCCCTTTATTTGGGGAGATTTCCTAAATTCTGGGTTCTCTTCTTTCTAGGTAAAAATAATAGTACAGTTAAGTAGTATTATTGGCTGCTATATCCGTTTCACATCCACTAAATTGCAGTGAAGCTGTCTGCCTGCCCCTCCCCCCATATCCCTTTTTCAGTTCCTATTTCTGGTATTTATTGTTTTTAGTCCTTAATTTTCTTCTCATCTTGTCCAAATATGAGGAGTGAATATCTGGTGACACAGAAACTTACTTCAATTTTAAAGCTTGTTAAAATCCAGTGATTTTACCTGGACCACACATTAACATGTCAGATGTGGATCAGTGATTGACGGATGGATAATAATATTCAGAGGCAGAGGGCTATTAAAAACCTATTGTATTTTAGTTAGCTGTTATACTCCATGAGCTAGCACACCCTATATTGAAGAAAATTCATAGGCTAAGAAATATAATTGCTCTTTTTGGAAAATTATGATTCCCATATTTTGTATGGTCATTTTAAATATACTGAGGAATGGATATAAGGAACATCACTGTGATATCTTTCCTAACACCAAAGGATATTATCCTTAATTTCAGGAAATTAATCAAAGAACATGAATGCTAGTGTGGTTGTGAACTAGAGTGATTGACCTAGATGCAATTTTCAATCTTTGGGTAACCCAAAATATTTGCAGCATTATTTTGATGGGGGAAGGGGGGATTTCATCCTGAGGTTTTTAGAAGTTATTTTAAAAATATTTTAAAATCCACTTGACCTGAGCGGGTTAAAAGAAAATATTGTTGGGAAAGGCAGTTGGAGAAATGCCATCTTTCTCAGACACACTTGTATTCCTCCATTCTTTTCTCCTCTCTCCCTGCCCTCTCTCATTCAAAGTAGTATGCATGGTAGTTGTAAATAGATTAGGTTGAGACATTTGTAGAGAGGAACCGAACTCTCACTAGACACAAAACTCAACACTCTTAAAAAACTGTGAGATACAGTATTTTAGTACAGATACTGGTAGTTATGTCGCAAAAATAAATATTTCAGAAATTAGGAAGTAAAGCTGTAAGGATGTACTGTGACCATAAGCAGAAAGTTCTGCTGACTGTGATGTTAAAAAGCAGAAATTGTCTCTGGTTTCTTTTCACAGTGCTATTGGGTGGGAGGGAATGTTGAGAATCAAGCTATCTCATTTAAAAGATGAGGGGGATTACATTAACATGACTTCATTGTTTCATTGAGCGCTATTCTTGTTAAAAACATTAAAAACTTTGTATTCAGAAATGGGCACAAAGGAAGAAGGGAGGGTGGATGCCAGGAAACCATGAATCGGTGTGATTTGTTTTTAATCATATGAAACCTCTTCTGTAGAATCTCTCGGTTTTTTTAAAAAATGGACTAAAATCCTGTCTAGCCTTATACTTTCTGTCTATGTCTTTCATCCTGTCTAAGAAGTGCCCATCCAACAAAGGTTTCCAGTTTGCCACGAGACTCCAATCTTTTGGGGCCAGTCAACATATTTGGAGTTTTGAGAAACAACCGAGAGCCATCGCAAAGTGATGCCAAGGGATAATGCTAATTTACAAAATAGCATGCTACCTGAAGCAAAATTGCAAAATACCCAATACTCATTTCATGGAAAATCAAGTTAGTAATAGTAGAAAGCATATAATTACTCTGAACAAAGAGCCTGAACAAAGAGCAGAACTGGAATCAGATCCAAAACAGAAAGAATGCCTTTGAATCAACATTTCTCTTGCTTATATAAGCAGGGTTGTTGTTTTTTTGCTACATTCTGGAGCACAAAACATACTCATGTTAGTTATTTTTTCCCTCCAGAACTCCATCTTCCTGAACACTCCCTTCATATCTCTCCCACCCCTTTTAAACTTTCTTATATAGATCAAGTATTTTAACATTGTCTTCAGCAAAACTGTCATGGTGAGCATGAAAAAGAAGCCTATAAACCTTTTTACTAAGCTAATCAAAAGAAACAAAAAAGAAGCTGACAACTACCATATGCAAGCTTGGTGGTATGTGAAGTTATTTACAGAGCAGTGTTACATTTTAAACAAAGAATAATGGTTCAATAAAAACTTTGGAAAAAATAAATATAAAATGTATCTTCGGTCTAAAGAACGTTCCGCATTAGAGAATTTATTATTAGAAGAGATGTATATTTGAAACAACATTTTTCTCTCTTTATTGAATAATATAACATCAGAAGATCTGAGAATTTGTTCTTGTTCTCTTTTTTCTTCTTCATTCTTCCTTCTCCTCTTTCCTCCCCCCCCCCCCCCGCAAGTGCAGGGTCCTCTTTTTTTCAGATCAACTAAGCGTTGATCCATTGGTTGCAACAAAATTAACTGTCCAGCTTGTCACCTGAGCTGATGTCATGGATTGAGAAAAAGTGATTGGCCCAAATCACCCAGCTAAGGCTGGACTAAAGCTTATAGTCTCCTGGTTTCTAGCCTGGTGCCTTAGCCAATAGACCAAACTGACTCTTGATCTTTACTATCTGAAAATATTCAAAGAATAAGGATTTTACTCCTATTAATTTTGTGTTTTTATTTGTAGAGTGGTAGTTCTTAAGTTTGTAGAATTGTAGAACTAAGTAAAATGTGTATTTAGAGTTATTTTACTCCAGCTTTAGGATTTGAAACAAAAGTCCTGGCTTCCCTGGGAGATGTTTTTCATGAGAAGGGAGAAGTACATGTTTGTTGATTCTCTTAGACCAGGGGTGTCAAATTGGTGGCCCGCGGGCCCGATGTGTCATGCACAGGCCACGTCTACCCTGGCTCCGCAAAGGCAAAAAACATTGCGATACATCACGATAATGTGACGTGACGTGATCGAGTTTGACACCCGTGTCTTAGACCTGTTCAGTGGCTTTCAGTACCATCTGTCAAGGTATTCCTCTGGACCAGTTGTTTGAGTGGGAAGTGAAGAGCACAGGTTTATTTAATTTACTGCTTTCATAGAAGGGTGGTGGAAGACGATAACTTTTGCATCATGCTAGTTGTGTCATAGAATTCCTCAAGATTCATTCTTCTCCATGCTATTTAATATCTGCATGAAACTGTAGTGAGAATCCTATAGGGACATCTTCTGAGTAATCATCAATATGAAGATGAAATTCAGATTTATCCATTCTTTTCATTAAATGAAGTAATGGATATCCAAGACTTGAATACATTAGGGTTGCAAATTGAAGAAAAAAATGAAATTTTTCCAGATAAATAGTATAATTGAAGAACTACACTTGTTTTGAAAGACCTGGAATGTTGTTTAGAAATACATCTGTATCTATCACTGTCATAGGAGACATGAAGCCTTGGTGACTAAGACTGTATTTTTATCAGCTTGATATCCTAGCAGCAACAGAATATCAGTATATTTCAGAGTAGGGATAACTAGACTGATATAGCCTGTTGTAAGTGCTTTAGCAAGCTCTCAATTGCACTATTGCAATCCTTGCATGTGTGGCTACCATATAGTGTAGAAATCAGTTCAGAAGGGAATTGTGAAACTAACTAAGATTGCCAATGTGATAAAACAACCAATTTGGTTCCTGATTTGATGCTGCTTTTAAATCCATTCTCAAGGATTGCTTTTCCCTTTATGAACCTTCCCAGGCTTTTCTGTCTTCTTCAGATTCTCTTCTCAGAGTGCTTCCCCAAGTGAAATGAGGTGAATGATTTAAAAAGATGTTGGATTTTTCAGTGGCGAGGACCATTTATTAACGTCCTCCACAAAGGAGGCTTACTGTGATATCTGTTCAACATTAGGCTGAGACATTCCTCATCTGCTAAGGATTTCTATAATTTTATACCAGGTTTGATTGCAGATGGGATAATAGAGTTTATATATTGTATGTCTTTACATCTTTGTGATGTATATAATAGCATAGAATTGTTTTCATGGGGGGGATTAAAATATTTTTAGTAAGCTTGTAATTCTCTCAGGGTCATTCAGGTGAAGACAGGAAGAAGCTACTTTCTTATGCATATTATTAAACTATTAGATTCATATTTTGCTTTATGCTTTTTTTGGTGAAACTTTTGGCCAAATTCATATATAATGTTAAGTCATAAATCATTATTTACATACCACAATAGCAAGTTCGTACAACATTTCTAACTAAATAAAAATCACAATATGGCTTAATGTAACATGAGATCTCAGCTAATGAATCTTGGATTATGCACTATAGCTATGAATATTTTCAAATGTTTCCTTGGTAGCCCAATTTGAATTTGTTTCAAGTACCTTTTCACAGCGTGAAGGTATTAACACATTATAAAACATTCTTTGCCAAGACAATTGCTTTTGTAGTGTAACATTTGCCAATTTCAAAATTAGAATATTAGCAAATGCAAGGGAGTTCCATTATAAATCTTAATAGGCTTCTCAGCGTCCTTGTGAACTCAACTTCTTGCTCACATTGCAGTGTGATCGACAGTTATATATACTTGAATGTGGAATCTGGTTTTGCTAATGGTTTTATAGCTCCCCTCATACTTAATTCGCCTTTCCCCCCTGCAAAATAACACATGCATATTTTAATAATTCATAATCTTATCAATTAGTTTGGGTAATACGTATTTTTTATAATCTCTAATTACATGGGAGAAAGAACCTTTCAAATAACTTAAGAGAGAACAGCCAGTTTATTCCTTTTGACAGCTAATTTCTCCTTCAAAGTCACAGCTTAGTTTCCTCCAAAGATGCAGCTAGTTCTCACTTTCATTCTGAAGGAGAAAAGTGCATTTTGTCTTCAATATGCATAACTTTAATGTGGCATGAGTCCTTCCAAATTAGTCTTACTCCTCCCCATTTTTTGCCTCCATCTTCACTTAAAAGGGAAGAAGAAAGCCTCACCCACTTTTATGCTTGTCCAAATGCTAGATTGTACATTTGTTCTGTTGGACTTCAGTTTTTGTGCATGGTGCTTTAAAAGACAGTACAGTTCATCCCTGGAGGCCCTGAAGAACTGGGAGTTGCCCTCTTGGAAAAGGTCAGTTATCTCATCCATTCCAGGACTGCACAGGGTGTGTATTTGTGAATTAATCATTGTAATTCAGTCATTAAATGTAAGCCTTCACTTACAAATGCAAGTTGTCAAAAAGAGCAGCTTGTCGAATTTTTACTGTGCTTGTAGTTTGAAAGGGCCCTTGCTCTCGCACAGCTGAGTGGGATGGACATCTGTGGGGATTTTTCTCCAACCTTAGTAGACTGACTCAGCCTGGAGAAAATTCTGAAGATTCCCAGCCCTTTTTCTGAGGACAGACTGATTCTCCCATGCTGCAATTTTTTTGTCTTTTTAATGGAAAGCTTAGGTTATTTAATTTTATTTTAAAGCAAGAAATGGACAAGTTACATAATCTTGGACCACATAAAGCTCTTGTCATGTTTAGTTTAGTGTGTGAATAGTTTAAACATCCAGCACAAATGGTAATATTTCTCTCCCCATTTCAGGCTGGTGGATCTCTGGAAGGATGTGATTCTAGCCCCAGTTGCTCTTTACCTCCACCAGTTAAATTACTTCCTGAACCACAGGCAGCATACTTTAAATACCAGCTGCTGAGGAGACCTATTGTCCTCTTGTTCCTATTTATGAGCTTCCCAAATACTATGTGTGGTAAAGAATTCTGGACCAAGTGAGTGTTTGGCTTCATCCCAAAGGAGATCTGATGTTTATTCTGAAAGACACAAAGTGTAGATGAAGCCAACATAATTTAATATGCATTTATATTTATTCTGCTATTCAATTTGAAACGCTCTCAAAGCAGCTTTATAGATTAATAAGCATGAACCACCGGACTTACAGACTTCCAATACTCAACACAAGAGGAAAAAGAAGTAGGAAAATGAAACTTGAAGGCAAATATTTAATTTTAAGGTTATTATAACTGGCTAAGATAGAAATACATTGTCCACAGTTCTGAAACAGGCCCCTGAAAAATAGCTTGGCAACCCAGCCTTCCTAAAAACTTGAGATAGAGTTTTTGGCTTTAGAATCATAGAAATTTCAGTGCTTCACCCCTGAACCTAACTGTCTGAATGAAAACTAAAGCATACATCTTTAACTGTTTTTTAAAATAATAAGAAAAAGAAAAAAAAAGATGCAGAACACAAAAATACATATATGATAATATATAATTGTACTAGAAATGAATACACAGACACATATCCATACATACTTGCAAAATGTTTGCATTAGAAATATAGAATTGTAACTGTTTACTATAATGACATGTAATTTATATTTTGTTGTATTTTTTGCTTATTTTTAAGAACTTGTTATTTTTTATTATGTATGTATTTTTGTATTTTGTATCTTGAGTTTTTTCCCCTTTTTCTGAAAATTAAAGCATGCCTGCCAGGCATTTGTCTCCCCTTCAGTTGCATACATCCAGTGAAGGAGAACATTGAATTATGTATTGGACTCTTACATTTCATTTTATTATCTTCAGCCTATTTTCTAACCTGTTAAGATCACTGTTTTATGTCATGTATAAATTAGATATATTTTACTTTCTCTTCATTGTTAATTGAAATGTTGAAGACTCCCTCATTGGATATCTCCCTTCAGTGTGATGAAGATCTACGATGAGCACTCCATTGATAAGTACAGTTTTTGAGCCTGCTGTCAGGCATCAGGAACTAGGAACCAGGATAGAATTCAAAAGCACTACAAATTTGTTCCATGCAACCTATATATAAAAATCTGATCTACTAACAATCAGGGCAAATTAGCTCCAGATAAGAGTCAACAGACTTCAAGGGGTATTGGACTTAGGTCTCTTTCAGGAGCATAGGGGCTCCAGACTGATGTTGCATTTGACCCACCCTCTTGCGATCCTCCTGGCTATCTCCTCTATCTGTATGTGATATGTTACTTAATTGTCATGTTCTCCAGCCCACATTTAATTAACTTGACAATTACAATGTCACAAAGAATTTTGTCCATGTGTTATAGAAATCAAGATATATTATATATATATCATTTCTATAGTCTATTAAATAAGTTGTCCAATCAAAAACTAAGATCAGGTTAGTCTGACAAGACTTGTTCTTGACAAATACATGGTATTTTCTGGTAATCGTGGCATTTTTTTCAGAGTTTGATTACTGAATAATCTACTGTGGAGTGTTTCTACGTATTGATTTCAGACTGAGTATTCTATAATGTTGTAGGGCTTCTATTTTCCCCTTTTAGAAGATTTAGGATATGGCCTGTCTTCCTCTAGTCATCGGGCACTTAATAGGTTCTCCAAGATTTCTAGGAGATGACAGTTTACTCAAACCATTAGGTAGTGTCTTCAAGATAGTAGGATGCAGTTTGTGTGGCCCTGGAGATAGAAACTTGTTCAAAGTAATTAAATCTTCCCTTACTGCATGTTACTGTCAGTCCCAAGCTTCATTTTTTTCCTTTGTTTTACAGTATTCTGTTCTTCACAACTGTATATATTATTGGAGATGACTGAGATGAAATGGGAATTAAATTTGCTATTACATTTTTTTTTGCATTTGAGCAGCTGGTACATAGCCTCCTTTCATCTTTTATACATATCTGAAGAAGCCCTTTTTTTCTTCTTGTCATTCTGCACCATTGTGAGTTTTAACATTTCTGATGTTCCCTCTACAGTTCTGGAGATATGCACGTGTGCGCGTGCACACACACACACTTCTGTGTTAACTCTTTTTTTAATGCTCTATATGTGAATTTGTTTTCCTACTTTTATTTTTTTTCTCAGTAGATTGTTGGCAATCGTGCTTTTAGTTTTTTCATGTTTTAGGTACTGTAACCCAGCCTGAGCTTCTTTGCTCATTAGTTTCTCCTGCCTCCATTAGTGGTGTCCTACTTATTGCTCTGAGGATACTAACATCTTTTGAAGGGTAAGATTCATATTTGACTCCACTGATCTATTTTTTTTTAAATAATATTTTTATTGATTTTTTTTTAAATTAAACAACAAATAGTACAGATATGATGCATTTACGTACACAAGCAAAAAAGGTAATCCTACTCAATATATTTTCGAGGACGCTCGGCAGTCCCCGCCTTGCACCCACCCTCATTCACTTTCCTCTTCCTTCCTCCCCCTACACCCACAACCTCTCCTCTTTCCTCCTTTCCACCTCCTACATCCCATCTCCCTTCTCAACCACCTCGCCAAATGCAGTTTGGGGTACCAGCCGAGCATCCTCTCTTTAACACATTTCCATTATTTACCTATAATATATAAATACATCAATTTTTATAATTTCTATCCCCTAATCCCCTTCTCCCCTCCCCCCCGGACTTCCCAGAACTGAGTACAGGAATAATCACATAATAAACCAAATCTAACCCGAACAATCCATTCATAATATAAACAAGTATATACTTACTTTAACTCTAATATACAATAATCAACTTAACTGTGAACTATATATATAAATTATATATATTTATTAATAACAATAATTAATCAAAAGCTATATGATAACTATTCATTTCATATTTTCTCTGAATGACTCCACTGATCTTTTCCTGAGCATTACGTAATCACTTTCTCCTAGTTTATTTTTTTACTATTTCCATTCTATCTACTAGGTCAGTGGTGGCGAACCTATGGGACGCGTGCCAAAGGTGGCACTCAGAGCCCTCTCTGTGGGCACGTGCGCCGTCGCCCCAGACCCGCCTCCCCCCCACCCCCCTCCTCCCCAGCAGCCCCCCCGGTGTAGAGTTGCCCCCAGGCATGGCCCGCGCAGAGCAGCGCAGCCAAAGACATGGCAGCGGGGACAAGACTCTGCCCTTGCCCCCCATCGCGTGCAGATGATGCTGCGGGGTACGGGCAGAGGGCATGGCCATGGTGCTGCTGGGCCGCCTGGGTGATGTGCTGCGGCAGGCCATGGAGGCGGTGGGTGGCCCTGTGGGCGGGGCAGAGCGCAGAGTGGGTGTGGAGCGGGGGATGGAGCATGGAGGGCGGAGCAGGGCAGGGGTGGGGGGGCAGGTTTTGGGCGGTCTCTAAAAGGTTCGCCATCACTGTACTAAGTCTTCTCTGGGGACTGTATTAAGGATAAATTATTTTCTTGTGCTTTTCTTTATTCTCTGATGGATAAAAGCATTGGCAAAGCAAATAAATTCCCTGAGAAAACCATGTTTTTCAGAGTTTATTTCATAAATATTGGGTCAGTTAATGTCTCCATTATTATTACAAGCACTGTTTGGTTTTGGAAGGCTTCATATATCTACCAAGAAGAGAAGGATGAGGGGGTGACATGTTCCAATATCTCAGGAGTTGCCACGAAGTGGGAGTGAAGCTATTCTCCAAAGCACCTGAAGGCAAGACAAGAAGCAACGGATGGAAACTAACTAAAGAGAGAAGCAACCTAGAACTAAGGAAAAATTTCCTGACAGTTAGAACAATTAATCAGTGGAACAACCTACCTCCAGAAGCTGTGAATGCTCCAACACTGGAAGTTTTTAAGAAGAGACTGGACAGCCAGTTGTCTGAAATGGTATAGGGTTTCCTGCCTGAGCAAGGGGTTGGACTAGATGACCTCCAAGGTCCCTTCCAACTTTATTATTATTATTATTATTATTATTATTATTATTATTATTATTATTGTTGTTGTTGTTGTTGTTGTTATTAAGTTGGTAATTCTCTATGGCAGCCCATATCCTGTGAAACCGTGGGAGACAGCTCTGTTTTATAATTTTGCTAATTTAAGATATTGCTATATGTTATTTTCCCCCTGTACTTTATTAAATGTTTGATTCTGTTTTCTGGGAATGCATTAGAATGCAGCAATAGAAAAATGTATTAAATAAAATTAGGGTGTTGACTAAGGCCACAATTTTTCATTCTGTGATTAAACAGGTTACATAATAGTAACTCACTTCCTTCCTCACATAGTGAACAAATATTTAACTGACTCCCTTACTTTAAGGAAGGCTACACCAGGTATTCCTTTGGGGCCTGCGATTATTTTTAATTTATCAAGTTGTGAGGGCCTACTTTAGGGTGTTCATTTCCAACCTCTATAGATCATGATTGGAAGGCTTTCATGTTATATAAATGGTCCATCACTGAGATAACTCAGAACTGCTGAAACATTGTTGGAATTTACTTTCTTCTTACCAATCTGGACATTGCAAATAAGAGGAAAGAGACTACTAGAGATGAAATTAGCATTACCTCCTGAGGAGGTGGTTTTCTTGTTCTTCTTTATAGGGCAACCTAATTGGTAGAAGCAGCAACAAATGGAGATGGTGGGGCCTGCTGTTGCTTTTTCTCTTCTGTGCAAGGCAGTTGGTTCAAGCAGCTTTCCACAGTGGTGTCAAAGCATATCTGATTTACGATTTGAGGAACTGAAGTTCAGAACCTCAGGAGCTCTCCAGGTTGGGGACAGCTGTCTCAAGGCATTTACCAGCTCCTCTTCCTATTATGTCCTAGTGCACAGCACTGGCAATTTTTTTTTTAACAAAATTTTATTAAGTTTATATAAATGAGGAAAAATAGGAACAATACAGGTATGGTAAAGGGAGGGGTGGAAGGAAAGGGGAAGGGGAGGGGAATAAGGAATTAGGGTAAAATAAGGATAGGTACAATCACATATTTCAACAAACAAGCTACCGTCCGGATCATAATAATGAGTAAATATCATATTCAACCATTTTTACCAAAGCCTAGACCAGGGGTAGGCAACCTTGGCTCTTTTATGACTCGTGGACTTCAACTCCCAGAATTCCTGAGCCAGCCAAGCTGGCTCAGGAATTCTGGGAGTTGAAGTCCACGACTCATAAAAGAGCCAAGGTTGCCTATCCCTGGCCTAAACTATAACATATTAAAAACAATTAGTAAACAAATATGTTGATCTATTAAGTAAACATTACTAATAAAATCTCAAAAAATCCTAACAATCAAAAATAAGAAATGAAAATCAGTAAATCAAGAGAAATAATCATATCATCAAAATGTTAGTTAGAACTCGATTAAAAATCAGTCATCTATTCTAAAATATTCAATCCTTCAAGTTCTAACGTGTCTCTAACCATTGATAAAATTTTTCAGCACTGGCAATTATTGATGCATTAATATTTTATGTTAACTCTGTGAAAAATGACAGGAAAAAAGAAATTTCAAGTGATGACTTTAAAAATTAAATTGTAATCATAAAAGTAATTGGCAGAATTGATTGATAATCTGATCTGAGCCCCATGCAATAAACTTGGGTTGTAAAAACTCCTGAATGTCTACATGTTTGCTTTAGAATGAGGAAAGAAAAGATGAAATCTATCTTTTAATTATAGAGTTGCTATCACACCTTCTGTAAAAATACATTATAGCCTTAATTAAAGGCTGTAAAATTTAAATTCTTGGAGTTAGGGATTTCCAGGAGTAGAACAGTGAGGAAATGAGAGAAAACATTGTGAAAGCTACTATTCCTTGGAAGTATTCAATGGTGATGATTATAAAGTGCTTGGCTGTTTAATTTAGTAATAAATAAATTATAGGATTCATGAATCCAGGCAAGAAAGCCCGTCCTTAATAATAGAATTGCTAAGAGCAAATTATAGGTTAAATACTGAGGTTTTCAATACTGCTCATTTGGTGAATATAGAAATGCTAAAAAATGCAAATAACATTTTTGATTAGTGAAATTCAGCTTATGCCTTGAGATGTAACTAATTCATAAGTTATATTTGATATACTGTTTTTCTGGTCGATTGTGTCTTTTTTATATGCGTTATTTTCTTTTTATTTATAAGTCAGAGTCATCAAAGAGTTGAGTGACTTCAAAATTTGATAGGTAAAGAAAAATAAGAATGCAATATTCTAGTTCAGGATTTGTCTAAACGGGGCAGCTCTTGAAAATCATCTGAAACCTTTGGTGTATGTAGCATGCAGCAGTCCAGATAACTAGGGGTATGCCCAGATTAACCTGTGTAACACCATAAGAGATTGCATTAACTGTCAGTCTAGTTCTAGATACAATTCAGGTGCCAGTTGTCATCATTAAAGCCATACTTGATTCAGGGCCTGGATATCTTTGAAACTACCTGTTCTGGGATTAGTCTGCCTATTCCAATAAGAGCTGAGATCTGCTAATGATCTCTTCTCTAAAGGAGTGTCATTGACTGGAGCCCCATAGCAGAGCCTTCTCGTGATAGCACCCCTTCCATGAAGCAAGCCTTGATATCCAAACTACCCTATTTCTTGGAGCTTCTGAAGAGCTTTCAAGATATGATGCTTCAGGAAATCATTTGAAGACAATGAGAATTAATGGGTCACATTTAGGGAATGTTTTATGATTAGATCATTATGGTGCTGTTTTTCATTTTGTTGTTTGATGTAAGCCTCTCACAGCTGTTGGGAACTAAGCAGTATATAAGCCATAGTAAATAACAATAAATTAGGATGTATTTTTATTATTGCAATCTGGGGATGAAGCATTTGGGGATTGTTGCCTTCACTTATGGTCAGTTTTTGAGCATTTCAGAAACATGCTAGTTGTTGTTGACAGTAACATGCAAGGTTAAATCAACAGTCCTGTACTCATTATCTCCAGTTTATGTACATACCATTGTCCAAGGAAGATAACTAAGATAACTTGGTGCCTTACAGATATTTTGGATATCAGCTCTCAGTGAAAACATCTTATTAGTCCCAGAAAGCATGGCCAATGACATTAGCTTATGGGAATTGAATCCATAATAGCTTGTTTTGTTTCCTTGTATTAAAAAACAGTAATCAAGTAGAAGACAAAGATGAAGTAGCTGCATGCAGTTTCTTTTTGTATTGTTCTGCTTGGACAAAATAGGTCAGTTGTGACTTTTCAAATATTGCTAAAAAAACCACCCAAGCAGCAAATTTGCCAATGATCTGACCTTTGGATATAGAATGGATGTATCATCTTAGTTTCTTACGATTTACAGCCATAAAATGGATTACATATACACCAAAAGGGCAATCCAAATGTCTCATGCAATTTGTTGTTGTTAGTTGTGAAGTCGGGTCCGACCCATCGCAACCCCATGGACAACGTTCCTCCAAGCCTTCCTGTCCTCTATCATCTTCTGGAGTCCATTTAAGCTCACGCCTACTGCTTCAGTGACTCCATCCAGCCACCTCATTCTCTGCCGTCCCCTTCTTCTATTGCTCTCAATCTTTCCCAGCATTAGGCTCTTCTCCAATGAGTCCTTCCTTCTCATTAGGTGGCCAAAGTATTTGAGTTTCAACTTCAGGATCTGGCCTTCTAAAGAGCAGTCAGGGTTGATCGCCTTGCAGTCCAGGGGACTCGCAGGAGTCTTCTCCAGCACCATAGTTCAAAGGCCTCAATTCTTTTGCGCTCAGCCTTTCTTATGGTTCAACTTTCACAGCCATACATTGCAACTGGAAAAACCATGGCCTTGACTATACGTACTTTTGTTGGCAGGGTGATGTCTCTGCTTTTTAGTGTGCTGTCTAGATTTGCCATAGCTTTCCTCCCCAGGAGCAAGTGTCTTTTAATTTCTTGGCTGCAGTCCCTAACTGCGGTGATCTTGGAGCCCAGGAAGATAAAATCTGTCACTACCTCCATTTCTTCCCCATCTATTTGCCAGGAATTGAGAGGGCCGAGTGCCCAAACTGCAACCCAAAACCCACTTATGTATGGTCGGGTGTCGGGTGGGCATGGCCTATTGGGTGGGTATGGCTGCAGTGGTAATGGCAGATTGGATGGGACTAAAAAGTTCAATCAATCAATTCCAACTTTGCAAGATCTTTTTTTCCCCGCAAGAAGTTGAAATTGATTGATTGAACCTTTTTTTTTTTTTTTGCACATGGCGGCAGAGGCCTAAAGCGAAAAGGTTTTATAATATCCATCTGAAGGCCTAGGACTGGGGCGACGGTGCGCGTGCCCACAGAGAGGGCTCTGCATGCCACCTGTAGCACGCGTGCCATAGGTTCGCCACCACGGGGTTAGAATATATATGTGATAGGAGATGTTATGTGATTGACTTGCCTATTTTGGAGAGACCTTTTTTCATGGTTTTTAATCTAAATAATGTGTTGTCTTCATTCTTGACCATAATAAAATATCTTTTGAACAAAGTTTCTGGGTAAGGACATATGGCAGGTTAGACGTCCTTGCAAGCATCTTCATAAACATAAATAACACTGCAGCGAAGCTCAATGTTCAGACAAGTTCTGATTGCTGAAATTTTCTATGGAAATGGAGAAATTGGGAGATCATCTAGTTGTGCTCTGATAGCTGCTTCTCACAAGGAGACTACAGAAAGCAAGTTACTTGTGGTTAATTGTGAATTGAGCAGCTTGGAAGCTAAGGAAATAACACCTCACTCAAAACCTACTGTGTAGCTTTTATGGATACATGACGTGCAAAACCCCATTTCTTAAATACTTTTGTATATAAGTAATTTACAACTTCAGGGAAATCTTCCAAATGGCAGGAAAGAACAAACACACTTGTTGAGTCACCCTTTCGGAATTAAGAAAAGAAAAAGAAACAAAATATCTTAAAAGATTTTGACTTAAAAGCAAAAAGCTTAACAAGATTGTGATATATGAAAGTTTGAAATGGAGACAGTGATTTTAGAAAAAGAATATTCTCCCCCCCCACCTTTTGTGTGTGTGTGTGTGTGTGTGTGTGTGTGTGTGTGTGTAAGTTCACTAGAACAATTTACAGATAGTGGGCATTACACCAGATTTATTTCAGAAAATATTTGAGGAACTTTGTAAGAAGATGACTGCAATAATTGCCAAGAGTTTGAATGCTTTTAAGAAGGAAATGGTAGAAGGATTTACAGGGATAAAAGAATACATGAAAAAAGAAGTTAAGAAAATCGAAAATCTGTAGGACAGTTGGCTGGAGATGTAAAACAAATTAATGACCAAATGAAAGTTTTGTAAAGTAAGCCAGAAGTTATAAATATAGAATGGAGAAAGATTTGGATAACTTAGCATTATTGGAACTGAGAGGGAAAAGTTTTTTGTTTTAAGATTTAGAGCATTCCAGAAGACCGCGGGAAGATAGCAGAAAAAAAATTGTTAAATCTCTGTCTTTTTTTATTTGACACAAAGACCAATAGTGATGAGGTTTATAAGTACAATACACAATTTACAAAACTAAGAAATGTTCCAAGAGATGTCCTTATGCCCTTCATTAGGAAGAAGATTAGATATCAAGTTTTGCAGCAGGATTTTAATACTACATTGAGGATTGATAATATAGATGTAATGTTACTTTAAAAAATTCCAATTAGAATACTGCATAAGAGAAAGGAATATTTCTTTCTGACAGACTTAATCAGAAGATGGTTCTATTTAGATGGGATATGTTGGAATGAGTTATTTTTACTTTTAAACGGCAGAAGTTTAAACTGAACTCTGTGAAGCAAGGAAGATATTTCCTGGGAAAATTCAAACAAGAATTGGAGGACATGCAAATGGAAGTGACAATGAGAGATGTGATTAAACAAATTCCATAACAGATACAATGGGATACTGAAGATGCTACCACATTGGGCACTTTAGAATACCAGTTTTTTAAAATCTTGGTCTAACTGGATTATAAATGCTTAACATGGGATATAAATAAAGTAAATCCTCCTCAAAAAAAAAACATTGTTGGAAAAAGCTAAAACAAGATGTGATTTGCTTAAAAGAAATACATATTAGGAAAAATATAAAATATTTGAGTCAAAAAAATGTGGGTGAATAATTTATTTCAGTAGGATTGAAAAAAAGAAATGGAATTTTTGTATATAGATTGTCAACTACATCCATAATTTATATTGGCAAATGACTATGGCAGATATGTTGGGATGGAAATAATTCTACAAGGATTAGAATATTAACACTGATATTGGGAATTTATCCCCCAAATGAAGATAAATCAGCATTTTATAAAGGACTTATGGATTTTTTGTATGAAAATTGGGGCTTTCTGGGAGATTGGAATAAGGTGGTTTCACCACAAAAATATAGAATCTCTAAGAAAAAATATTAAAAAATAATAATAGTATCAAATTAAAATATTTATTTGACACAAGATAAACTATCAAAAAAAAATTCTGAATTAGTATACAAGTTGGAGCTTTGTGATGTGTGGAGATATAAAAATGGTACTTCAAAAGAATATGCTTATTTTTTAAAAAAAGAAATAATTTTTTTTCAAAAATAGATTTTGCATCTCTAAGACTTTGGTTACTCATACTCATAAAAAGGAGATATTACCAATGACTTTCTCAGACCACAATCCATTGATTTTAACTTTTAAAGGGAAAATGGCTCTTTTAGATGGAGATTGAATGAGATGAGATTGAAGGAAACAATTGTGGATGATTGGAAAAAGAAATTAAAAGTTTTTTTTTAAAATAATCTTCAATAAAGACACAGAAGAAAGAATGGTTTTGGATGCAACAAAGCTTTTATAAGCTTTTATATTTCGTACAATGTAACAGTGAATTTAAAAAGAAAAGGCAAAGAAAATACAATTAATTTTGGATGAGATTAAAAAAAGGAAGATTAAAAAAAGGAAGAAGTGCATTACATCTTCATAATGATATTGATAAATTATACCTGCCCCACAGAAATGGAGGGAGAAGTTTACTTCAGGTCAAACAAATGGTTGAAGAAAAGCATGCATTGTCTGATTATATAAAAGATGACCAAGAACAAGCATTGATGCAAGTTAAAAATTGGAACTTACTGAATATACGGGAAACAAAGCATAAATATCAAAATAGTGTAATAAAAACACAAACAGAATGCTGGCAAGGAAAAATATTATGTGGTCAATTTCAACAAAAGATCAATGGGAAAGTGGATGAAGATAAAATGGCAACGACTTACAACTAAAATATTAAAAAAAGAAACTGAAGGATTGGTTTAGGCTTTGCAAGGCCAAAATAGAAAAATCATCAAATAATTCAAAGTGCAGATTATGCAAAGAAGCAGAAGAAACAGTAGATCGGCTTGCATAAAGTGGTTATAATCAAAGACATAACCAGTTGCCAAATGATTCACTAGAATATCTGTAAAAATTATCATGTGCCATTAATGAACATAGGAAACATAGTTGAAAAAGTTGTAAAAAATGAACAGGTTAAAATATTACAGGATTTTCAAATACAAAATGATTGTCTTATAACACACCAGATTTAACTGTGGTTGAAAAGAAGAAAGTGTGGATAATTGATGTGGAAATACTAAGAGTAGAATAGTAGAAAAAAATTGGACAAGAAGACAAAGCATGAAAATCTGAAAATTGAAGTTGAGAAATAATGGCCTAAACTGGATACAGTAGTTCCAACTGGTTATCAGCAAACAAAAAAATCTTGGATGGCATTTAAAAAATGTGAGCATTGACACAGTTTCCATCTATCAGTTTGAAAAGGCCACACTGCTTGGATTAGCGCATGTATTACACCAATATGTTATGACATTGAAGGTTCTTGGGAAGAACCTTGATGCATGTGAAAGCCAAAACCAGCTTAAAGGAGAGGCAACTATAATTTTTTTTGTGAACATATAATAATAAATATTTCTTTAGGATGGTAATTGTAGACCAACCTATGTGAAAAATAGTAGGTTAGAGCAAGTTAGTATAAGGAAAATAATAAAGGTGGGATACAAATTAATAAACAATTTCAAACATTGATGACGGTTTGAAGGGAAATAAAGGTGCCATAGGTTCAAAAATAGCGTGCTATACAAAATAAATAGGAAAAAATTAACAGAGTTGGTAAGAAGAGATAGCTTATTTATTTTTGATTAACTATTTAATGTGCCATCACTTTTTGGATGGAATTTTTTTTTTAGTAAGAGACTTCTTATTTTTCTTGTTCTATTTAAAAAGTAAATAACCAGAAAATGGACACATTGTAACTATTTTGTGATAAAGCATTTTAACATTTCTAGAGGAATTTCTAAAAACAAAACAGAATACTGAGAAACAGCTGTTGTCACCCCAGAAGCCTTGCTCTTCTTTCAAGAGAACTGTAAAGTGGTACAGAGAATTTCAAACATTTGTGCTTCTTGGTCATTGGCACATTTTGCTTTGCATATGGAAACAATGGCTGAGTTATTTAGCAAATGGTGCCTCATCACAGCAGGTTAGCCCTCCAAGCTGGCTAACATCACTCTA
>NW_015389057.1:43170-62364 GCF_001527695.2 Protobothrops mucrosquamatus | reverse complement strand
ACATTAGCCACCACTATCTCCAAAATGTGGAGAGTCCACTTTTCTTCAGGAACAGTTTCTGAGAAAAGCTTTCAATAAAAACATACAGAGACCCAGTCCTTGAAAAAAAATTGCTAAGTGTAATCTTTCTCGTGATTGCCAGCCTGCAATTAGTTCTAATTGGAATCTGCAAGTAATATGCAAATACCTTGGGTTTAAAGTTTGATGTTCTTAGGGATTTCTCTTTTGGATTCCTGATTGTTTTTTAAAAATATGCATTTGTGCTTATGTATTTCTTCAGTTGCTGATGTAGAAAGACAAAATTATATCATAATTTTCCTTAGGACATGGGTGTCAAACTCGCAACGTCACATGATGTGTCGCGATGTATCACAACTTTTTTGCCATTGCCGGCAATGGGGTGGGTGCAGTTTCGCTATGATGCATCCGGCCCACGGGCCGGCAGTTTGACACCCTTGCCTTAGGATGTTTTAAGCTGCTTCACATCACTCACAGTAGCTTTTATTCTGAATTAAATGCACATTTTACTTTTAGTATCTGCACTAAACTGTTGGTTTAGTGTTGAGTCTCATGGGAAAATAATGGAACATGTTTTTAATTCAGATGTGGGTAGACTCGAGGTTCCTGCACTATAAGTTTCACAAGCACTCCAAAATATGCTGGCTGGTCCGAAGGAATTTTATTATGTCTCTGTGGGGCAGGTCAGTTGCAGTACTTAGCATTTTAAAGGGTAAAAAAAGTATCTCTGAACAAAAGCTTTGCTCAGGAATTTGGTTTTTATTTAAATATTAAGCTTTCAATAATTATAGTACATTTCCACATCGATTTTCTTTATTTCTCTACCCCAACATTTTCTTTGTTTAATTACTCAGAGATGTAACTTTTAGAAATTAAGAAGCCTTGTTATTTTCAGGAACGTCATCCTATCCTTGAATCCCATCCTTCCTTTAGCTCACCTTTGCTCCAAGTAAATCTAAAAAAAAATGAGCTTAATTTTTATTGAAGAAATTTTTACAGAATAAAAAATACACATTTTAAAGAGAAAAAGTAGAGAAAAGCAGTAAGAAAATAAAGAGAAGAGACAGAAAATAAAAAAGGGAAAAAGATACAAGGGAATAGCTTCTGATCTTCTTTACAGCAGTCATAAATGCATTTATATTTTGCTCTCTTAAGGTTACCTCGTGGATCCCTTATTTCCATATTCTAACCTTTCTAATAATCAATAAATCTGCTTATTTAATCTATAAATCAGCTGATTTATCCCATAAATCACAAATTTATTTTTTTCTGTTTTCAGCAGAAAGTCAATAAAGGGCTTCCAATGACTAACAAATTTAATTATTGCCTTTTCCCTAACCAAACAAGTCAATTTTGCCATCTCTGCAGATTCTGAAATCTTATCAATTATTCTTCCATTGCGCGTATTTCAGAATCTTCCCATCTTCAATTTCAGAATCTTCCCATCTTCATACACATAATAATCTCATTGTAGTTATCATGTACAAAAACAGTCTTCCATAAGTCTTTTTTAGATGTTTGTCCCTTAGTCCCAGCAAGAGTAGATAAAAGTGTTTGATGCTGGAAATATTTTGTTTCCTGAAGGATAGCCACCATGCTTATAGTAAGCAAAAAGAGAATGGTGGTATCTTAAAAACTATTATACCATAAGCCATCATGGACAGGAATCTATCTGTATCTGTGGTTATCTATAGCCACTTTTTTTAAAAACATCAATGGGAGTCTCCAACATGAAATTGCTGAATAAAGTTTATCAAGGTACTAGTGCTGTTGCTTATGGCCTAATTCAAGGCCATGGGGTTTCATCACACTACAGATTTTAATTAGTTTTGACAGCATTTTATACCATCAAATTATCATTTTTGCCTTCTGCATTGTCTGTTGATCAATATTGTTTTCCATTATTCCATTCCATTTTAGCAATGGTGACTGTGTGAATTTGGCAACATTGAAACTGCCTATTTTGTGGGATTGAATCAAGCTGCCAATCCAGTGCCCAAAGTAGTGGTGTTCCAGGTTTTACTCAGTACAAGATTGGCATACATATTTGGATTTAGTTTATTCTTTAGGGGATAGCAAAAAAAAAAAAAAGCAATTTGTGTCATACATAAAGATTAGAAAATTTATTATGGAATAAACTTTCTTGTACTGTTTACTTAATCAGATTCAGTAATCTAATTGGTATTCTACCATATATTGATGTAGGAAAACCTGATTAAGCAATAAGGTTAAACAGCAACTGAATGTATGAAGTACAATCTTGTGACAATTCTGCGCAATATTTCAAATTAACAGTGTGACTACAACATTAGTAATAGATGATTATATATTATTGATGTACGTGGAGCATTTAGACACTGCCCAGTAATAAAATTCTTCTTGTTTGCAGTAATAAAATATTAGCATACAAATTAAAGCTATAAAATCAAATATAAAATGTAACAGAAAGCTTGACAGCAGAATAAAAGCAATATTGTCAGATTGTTAATACTGCAAGAAATAAGCAGAATTTAAATATTTCTAAGAATATAAACGGGAATATTTACTTCAAAAATGCTGGAATATTTTTTAGAGCCTAGTATACAAATACATCTCTGATGCCAAAAGGTCCTTACACAAGTACATTGTGCACTGATTCTCAAACAGTGATTCATGGACTACTAGAGATCCAAAGGGGTCCACCAGGTGGCTTACCCTGCATTCATCAAAGTCTACATTTGAAAATAGTTGTTTGCTGGGGCTATTTTATCTCAGACCTACTGTAGCTTACATTGACATGCTTTCCATTTGCATTGTTGAATAAACTTTCATGATAGGTGGGAGAATAGGTAAAATTCTCTGCTTCAAACCATTCATTGGTGTGTTTTCCCATACCTTAGGGATGTATCTGACATGTACCCCTGGAAAGTTTTGGAGATTTCTGAAGTTTTCAAAAACATAACATTGAAAAAGATTGGCTTGCAGTTATATATGGAGCTAGGAAGCTAGTGTTCATCTCTGGGTTCATCTGAGGCAATTTTTCAGACTGTAGCTCCAAAAATCAATCAAAAGCTCATGAATTCCTTCCTCTGCTATAATGTATAGCTGCATTTCTTAAATTTGAGGGCCATCCTTTGATATTTGCAATTCACTGTTGCTTCTATTTCATGATAGTGGTCAGCATTGGTGCTCATTCTGATTTTCAAGAGTTATGACAAACTGAGATGGTTGCAGACAAGGAAATAATTTAACACAGAGTATGAGAGGGAATGTGAAATGCCTGTTAACATTTGTTTGATTTTCCAAAGGCACTTTTTACAAGCTGATATTTACTCTTTTTAATTTTCTTGCAAGTGATAAAGTTGCTGCATAGTCAAGGCAATGATGCATAGTGGATGGGACTGTTTCTTTCCGGGCTTTGTTGGAGTTTACTTTTTACTCTTGAATAGTATAAGGATTAAAAATAACAACCCAAAACTTCTGGTGCCAAGGATAAACAGTAACTCTGCGCAATGAAACCTGCTCAGTGAACAACAGCAGAGCTCATCTAATCAACTGATTCAATACCTTGGCAGTTTTGAGACCCAAGTGCTGTGAGATGGAGTGAGCTACCATCACTTGTCCCAGCTCCTGCCAACCTAGTATTTTGAAAGCATGCAAATGCAAGTAGATGAATGGGTACTGCATACAAGCAAGTGGGAAAGTAACAGTGTTCTGTGTTTTGCCGGATGCCCTGTGTTGCAGTGTAATGTCATGCTAGCCATATGACCAAGGAGACATCTCCAGACAACACTGACTCTTTGGCTTAAGAGTCAGTCACAACTAGTGGGATAAAACCCACAGGGACACTTTTACCTTACTAGATCCAACAGGAGGGGCATATTTTGGGTTCCTTTGGTTAAAGAACATGATCCATAGCACCTGTCATTGGAACATGTTAACACCCCCCCCCCCCAGTTTCTGATCCTGGATTTGCTACAGGGCATGGGAGTTGGGAGATTAGATGGCCCACTGAGATCTGTGCCTTTTCAGTGGCAGCATCTGCCCTATGGAAGAACATCCCTCTGGAGATTTAGATGGCCCACCCTTTAGCATTTTGTAAGTCAGCGTCAACTTGCTTGTTTCTGTCTATTGTTTTGTTGGGTTTATCCTTGGTGACAATATTGAATTGTTATGTTTTGCTCATATTGTTTTTTATAGCTTTAATATATTGTTGGTTGTCATTTACAAGCTCAAACTTACAAGATTGGTGGCCAATAAAGGTGGAAGGACTCAAACAGTGACAATAAGTGCACTACTGGAGGACCTGAATAAACAGATTGGGGAAACAAATCTGCATTGTTAGTTCCAATAGAAAAAAATATGTGTAGCTCAAGATTTAGCTGTGAAGTCCTTGGTGCTCTCAGAGCTTGATTGTTTGCCTGCAGACAAACTAGTTAACATCTATAGTGTTCCTTTTGTAATTTAGTAGTTCTTGGGGGGGGGAAATTACCACTAAGGGGGTAATTTGGGCATATTCTGGGAGTAATGGAGCTATTTTGTGAGTTGAAGATTCAACTTGGAATGCTGTGCTAAGATGTTTGTGTAAAACAACAATCATTCTGGGGGTAATGATTTTTTGGGGAGGGTGAAGCACTCCAACAAATCAGCCATCAACAGCCACATAGAGATAAATAATATTTACATAGCATTCAATAAAGAGAATAAAAAATTAAAAGGAAGAAAAAAAGAACAGAAGTAAGCACACTCTCACCAGCAACACCCAAATAAATAGGGATTAACATCAGGATTAACACCAGACAAACACTCAAGCAGTTACCGTATTTTCCGGCATATAAGACGACTTTCTAAACCCTGAAAATCTTCTCAAAAGTCGGGGGTCGTCTTATACGCCGGAAAATACGGTATATAGAGAATCAGAGGAATTGTGATAAATTCACCCCCGGTGGGAGTAGCTTGGGGGAGGCGGAGCTTGAAAGGAGACGGGGTGGTAGGAGATGCTCATGGGGGATGCAGTGGCGGCTCATACTGAGCATGCGACTGGCGGCTGCAGAGGTGGGCAGGCAGGCGGTGGTGGCGCAAGGCATTCCCTCTTTCCTCGCGCCCCACATGGTAGGGAGGAAGGAGGAGGAGGCTATGGGTCTGGAAGGGGAGGGGTGTCAGCTAAATTCCTCTCGGATTTACGAAGCAGGAATGGAGGGGGGACAGAAAACAGCTACACGGTCCTTTCGCCCGTTGACTTCCACCGAGCTTTTATAGTATTAATTTTTCTTGTTAAATGTAATCAAATAATTACAGAACTTGTTTTTATGAAGTAATAACATTTGTTGTCTTGCAGATCTTTGAGATATTTGGCCCAGTGTCACATCCCTTTTATGTAGTACAGTTTAATAGTCCTGAGCACATTCAGTCTAAAGATATTAAAATAAAAGATGCAGTATGTTTTGCTCCAGCTGTGGAAAGCTTCACTCAGTATATATTTCCAGAAATATTGAAACAGTAAGTTCGACATATACATTTTTTGTGCCTAATGTTTTTTTGCAAGTGCAAGATCTGCTTTTTTCAGATCAACCAAGTGTTGATCTATTGGTCGGGGCAGGAATTGACCAACTGGCTTGTTGTTTGATATGTGATGTTGTGGGCTGAGAGAGTAACTAGCCCAAAGTTGCCCAGCCAGCTTTCATGCTTCAGGCAAAACTAGAAATCACAGTTTCCTGATTTCTAACCTGGTGCCTTAACCACTAGACCAGGGGTAGGCAACCTTGGCTCTTTTATGACTCGTGGACTTCAACTCCCAGAATTCCTGAGCCAGCCATGCTGAGGGGAAAGGGAGAGGTTTCCAAGCTGAGCCATGCTGGCTCATGAATTCTGGGGGTTGAAGTCCACGAGTCATAAAAGAGCCAAGGTTGCCTACCCCTGCACTAGACCAAATTGGCTTTCAAAGTTTGAAATATACATGCACACACACAAATAATTTAAACAGTAAAAAATTTCTAAACTCTTTTTAGCGATGTCTAATTTATTTATCTTTTTATTTTTTATTTACGTAGACTTATCCCACCTTTATTATTTTTAAAAATAACTGAAAGTGGCGAACATATCCAACACACCTTCTTCCTCCTATTTCGGCCCTAATGACCTAATCCTAATAATCTATCTCTGCATGTTTAATTAGATCTCAAAAATTGAGAGTTGAGATTGATATGTTTCTTCATATATTTCATAACCTGATCCTGTATTTAGAATTTTGGTTATAAACTGGATTCTCTGCAAAGGCCCACTAGAGCAGTCTTCCTCTACTTGCTATCCACCATATACCCTATTTTCCGGCATATAAGACGACTTTCTAAACCCTGAAAATCTTCTCAAAAGTCGGGGGTCGTCTTATACGCCCAATCGTCTTATACGCCGGAAAATACGGTAATAGTATCCTAATCAAGAAACCACCAATATCAAGCAGTAGACAACACCCTAATCAAGGAACTGGCAAAGAGAAAACAACCCTCCAACAATACTGAACAGCGCAAGCTACTCTATATAAACAGAGACCAATTGACACTCCCTTCCATCATTGAAGATGTTACCTAATGTCCTAATTGGATAACAAAATGTGTGCAAGCAAACTACCAAGTCCTTGGTACTTAGATAGCATCAAGGACTTCACTGATATCTTCTGTTCTCTGGATGTAGTGGACTTCAAACCGCATTTTCCCTTACTAGAGTTAGGAAAGCTATTTGGCAGTATAGGCCCAGGTTGATAAGGCCTACATACCTTTTACAATCTGAGTTTATCCGGTTAGTCTTATCAGGTTAAACCTATGAGTCAAATAATTTGTTTGCTTTGTACATATTAGCTTACATTATTGAAATCATTTCCTTAGATATAGTTAGGTAAACCTAAGCCAAATAGAATCAATGTGATTAAGACTTTTGCATTTGCAAAAGCTCATAAAATTATACATGGGCCCAGTCCTTTGATTAGATTTCTAAATTGCTACCATCATGCTTGACCTGCAAATGGTGCCATTTGTGCAGCAAAGAGAGCAGATTTGGTAAAAGAACAATGGATTTTTAGAATCTGCGTTAATGTCAAAGAAGCTTCAAAACAGCTGAATGTACACTGTAATATGTAAGTAAGGGGATGGTAGAAGCAAATGGGAAGAGGAATGAAATGTGTACTGCAGTATTTTTTTAAAATAGGCAAGTTTAAGATGTTAAGATGCTGCCTGGTGAATTCTGAGAGTTGAAAAAACAGTGATATAGTGGGAAAGAGGGTTATATATAATTGATTGAATTCTGTTGTTTCCATTCCATACATATGTACATATAGAGAGATGCAGCCATAGATTCACTTAATGTTAAAATAAGATACTAGTTTTTACAGCCATTCCATCCTTAGTTTGTCAAAAAGATAAAATCTGACTTGATGGATGGCATTTCTTTAATTAAATCCAGCATTTTTATTTTTCTATATTTTTATACATATTTGGGCAATTGAGTTAGTGAGCTCAGTTTTGATTGAACACTTGCTATATTGAACCTGCTGAGTTCTATTTTCTTCAGTCTTACTCTAGCTTTCTTCCTTTGCCAAATAACTTTCCAAGTCAGTGTATTTGAATCATCAAGTAATTCTTCCTCTGTTTTTGTATATATTGTTTGGAATGAGGAAGAGAATTTGATTGAAGTATTTTTGGAAGAACGCTCAACGCATTTATATTCATTAAACAGCCTCCATCCTTCTCCTTCAGTTTTTCTTTTCATTTCTTGTTTGTCAGTATTCAGCATTTCTCCTAAAAGCTTTATCATCCGTTCGATCAGCTCTTCTTCCTTATCCTCAGATATGTTCTGAGATCTTGACATCTTTTCAATTTCTGGTGTTATCACTGCAGCTTCTAGTTTTTCATTTGTCTGTATCGGTCTATTAATTCCTTCCTTTAGGTCCTCCATCTTTGGATCTATTTCTTCTAATTTTCCTTCCGTTTTCTGGGTTACTAGTTCCTTCTTTGTAGTCATTGTCTGGATTTGTAAGTTTAGGTTAGAAAATTGTTATTTTATCTCATTTGCGTTAATTTTAGTCTCATCATTATCTCTTGGATTGATTTCAACATAGAAAGAATTTCTTTCTGAGCTTCATTAACATTTTCTTGTTGGTATATCAAGCTGGGGGCTTTGGAGACAAGTGTTAAATATGATTTTTTTTTACCATTTAAGGCTAAGTATGGAACACCCATTTTGTTTTTGTATGTAGTCTTTATAGTCCAATAGGGTCCCCAACACTGATAAGCAGACCAAGAGTTTTTTTTCCCTTTCCCCAGCTGCAGTCTGCAAAAGTGAAAGTTTCCAGGAACAACAAAGAGTCTTATCTAAGTCTGGGTTTCAAGCCAAGTTTCCTTTAAGCATAATAAATTGTGGTGCCATGATTCGCCACTAAATGTCATTGACACCATCTTCCAGTTTTCCAAATCCAAGCCTATTTTACAGACTTTCAAATATCTTTTCTAAGAAAAAGTATCAAACGTACTTTTAGTACCCAAATTTCAAAGTTATATATCTGTATTAATTCCAAGTTGATCTTGTAGTTTTCTCTATTTTCCCCCAACGCAATTAATTCACCGCTTTTCTTTTCCTGAGGGAGCGGAGCAAAAACTTCCCTTCCCTTTCTCATCAGAGAGGATTCTTTGCTTTGGGCATTCTTTTTTACAGGAAAATAGTATTAAGGTCATAAAAAGAGGATAAAGACTCACTCAGTTCCATCCACATTGCTCAAAAATTGCTAGTTAGTGCTTATCTTCGATTGTCAGCAGCTTATCTTCGATTGTCAGCAGCTTCTGACTGGCCATACGAATGTAGCCAGTCTTTCCCCCGCTGGTTTGGAGGGCTTCCTCAGATCCAGCAGAAGGGCCACTGCCCCTCCGCAATCAACGAGGGTCCCCTCCTTCTTCATCGCCTCTCTGGGGCGACTTTCGATCCTTTTTAGGGTCTCCAGCGGGGCGAAATCGAACATGGAAGACGGAGCCTGCATCCATCATGCCGCGATGCCTAACCAGAAGTCTCTGCTCAGGTCTTTCTTTTCAACACTTACTCTGCTTTTCATCAGTGAATGTAATGACCGTAAGAACCTTCCTCCTTTTCAATACATAGCTAATTATTTCAGCAGAAAAAGCAGATGCCATGAGTTCCATTGTGCCATGATGTGCTCTATACAATATCTGGGGATTATGTGTGAATGCTGAGAGATACTAATGAGATTGGGACAGAATGTTTGACCTTTCTAACACAGTCAGCAGTATCTTCCCTTCCAGGGTGGACTGCATTTAATGGGAAACAGGAACATGTGATTCCTTTTTATGTTCAATACTTAAACTGCCTGGAATTTGCTTTGTAAAAAAGCAGTTGCTCAGCAACTGTGACTGTGCATAAAGGGTACCTTACCTGGGGAATCAAAATATCTACGCTATATGAGCAGCATTGGCTTAAAACAGTCCAAGCAATGAGAAGCAAGATTATTTAAAGATCAGTTATGCTGAGATAGAAAATGATTGCAGAGAGAGTCTGTTGAAGTTGATTGGCTACTTTGGAGCACCAACAACTTAAATTATGATGTAATCTTGCAGTCCTCTGCTTGTTAAGGAAAAAGTTTCTCCAACAATACTAATCACACATCTATTATGTTAAATAAAAGTGCACATGAAAAAAGCAGGAAGAATGGTGGGGAGAACTGAAGAAATATTTCTAGGCCTGCAAACTCTAATCTGCTGTAACGTTAGCTGCAGGTATGAGCAGCATTTGGAGGAGTCACTCTTCGCTTCTAAATAGAGAATCCATGTGGTCTCTTCCTTAGGCAAGCAATATCCTTGGAGATCTTTCCTGCTGACAGTCTCCGCAATCATGTAGTGCCCTGAACAGAATGCCCCAGTTGGTGTGTAAACATTAGATATATACTGTTTGAGCCTTTCAGCCTTTCAGAAGCTTGGAGTTGAATTGCAAAGTTGGAAGATTGGCAAACTGATCAAGGGCACCTTGATGTGAAAACCGGGTAGAATAGCTTCCCCCCCCCCAATCCCTCCTACAATTTTGGCAAGACATGTGGATGGGTGGATGGATCAGAATTTGGGAGAGGCTGGAGAACTGAGTGGAATGCTGATGAAGCTTATACTGATTTTCCAAACCATGTGCATGCATCTCCTCCTGACACAGCAAAATGAAAGGCTTAAAACGCTAAATGTCTAAGCTCTATTTCTTTTTAGTCTTGTTCTGTGCTGAGGCCAATTTATTCTCCCCCCCCCCTTCTTGTACCACATGACACTCTCACCAAGGAATCTTGCACAACTTTGGATTCTTTATTCTGGTATTTTGTTCTGCATCTCCTTTATTTTGGCTATTTTAAACTGTTTTCTCTGTGTTAGTGATATTTTTTATGGATAAGCAGTGTGTTATTTTGATCAGTGCCAGCAAAATTGCTTCAGCCTACATAACTGGTCTGGTAACCTTTCTTCACCTTGGAAAGGGTAAAAACAGCTTTGCCAAAAAAAAAAAAAAAGGACAGGGAGTTTCTTTCATCTGTGAACTGTTGACCAGGATGGATGCTCAGTTACTTGATAAATATATGCATACTATTTTAATGCAGCTACAGAATCTGCAACTATAGTTATCTGTGCATTTATAATGACCTATTTGGAAAAGTAGTTCTGTGTAGCTGTGCAAAATGAGTTTTTTGCTATCCCAAAAGCTGGAGAAAAACAAACAAACAGTACCTCGGTGACTCATCCGGAGCTTCTGAAATGCGGTTTAGGGTTGAGGGCAGCATTTAATCAGTCACTCTTGGCAGCTTTCCTTCTCCTACACAAGGACTTTCTTTACTTCCTTCTTCAGTGAAATAGAGGAGGAAACTCAGTTGTCCTTCCCCTTCCTAATTAATTTTTTAAAGAAAAAAATGGATTTCTTCCTCTAAATCTCTTCCAGGTAACATCTTCTTTATTTTCTGGCTTTTGCTCAAGGCTGTCAGTGAATTCATGCAAAATGTTACTTAGGTGTAAATCACATTGATTTAAGGTAAGTGGACAAGGGGGTTGCAAGGCAAGACAAGAAGAAAAAGCTATGCTCAGATGGTGATTGAGGAGATATAAGAGAGATGCCATAACTTTTATGTCCAAATACTGAGAAACGGAAAATGCTCTTTGCTGGAGATGGAAAATAGGAGAGCATATGACTGGAAAAGGAGAAGAAAACTTGCTAAGAAGTTCTGCTGCTTTGAATCTGCCAATGAGGAGAATAAGGCAGGAGACGAGATGGCACACAAGGGCTACCTGAGAGACTCTAGAAACATCAGAAATAAAAGCACATTGAATTCCTCTCTGGTGAAGTAAGTGGCAGAAAGTGAAATAGTTCCCATGGATCAACAGAGTAAACTGTAGCCGTAGAGTAGCCCTCTTTTGGATAACATAAAACTGTGTTGTGTATGTGCTCACAGTTTACAATTACTTCCCATTCATTATGTTATACCAACTGTTTGGTGCCTTTGAGTCAACGCTGATTCCCAGTGACTGCTTAGACAGGTCAGTTTTCTTGGCAAGATTTGGGGAGTGGTGTGCCATTGCCCTTTTCCTAAGGCAGAGACAGTGTGACTGGCCCAAGGTCACCCAGCTGGATATGTGCCTAAGACAGAACTTGAACTCACAATCTCCAGGTTTCTGGCTTGATGCCTTATCCATTACACCAAACTGGCTCATACTGGGACAATACAAAACAGTAAATGATACCAGCTCCTCTTAGAAAATGCTAGAGCTTCACTTATCTAGTTTAAAAAAAATTCTTGTATAGTTCAGCACTACACCTTGGCATATAATTCAGTGTTATATTCATTAACGAGTACCATTCAGAAATTGCATTGTCAGATATCGGTGAGGAGCAATGATGTCTCTTATTTCAGAGGCAAGGCCCATAGTGTATACTATGTTCATTGTTTTGCTGCCTGACATAGTTTACTTACTAGTACCTCAGTAGCCTATTATAATCGATTTACGAAAGGTGAAAGGTAAAATCAGTCAGATTCAAGTTAGATGCTATAATTATTGAGTTTATGGGAATGCCATTTGAGTAGAATTTACAGTTCTTGGGTTATGATTAGTTACTCAGCAATCATTCAAAATTATAATGACACTGAACAAGTGGTAGTTAATAGCCGTTCCTTGAAGCTTGGACCATTGCAGCATCCCTGCAGTCACATGATTGTGATTTGGGTGCTTGGTAACCAGTTTGCATTTATGATGGTTGCAAGGTCCCAAAATCATGTAATTGCCATTTGTATCCTATAAACAAAGTAATGAGGAAGCTGGCAGGAATGGCCACAGATCACTCTTGCAAATCATTCCCACTTCTTTTTCTTCCAAGAAGCCCCACTTCTCTTGATTTTGCTAATCTAGTTAAGTTTTGTAGCATTTCTGTTGGTGAAATCATCCTCTCTTTTGTCTTAGGCAATGCAAAATGTTTTAGAATGGTCCTGTCAAGGAATGAATCTAAAGGTTAGGTAAATATTGTGCCCATACACACTTAAGGTACCTGCAAATACCTCTCTTGGGACTTATCAAGATTATGTTCACTGGACTTGAATTGTCTTCTTGGGTTCTTTTATTTTTTTAAAAGATGATTATGTAGAGAGGGAAAGGAAAACTAACATACTATTGTGCAGCCCCAATGGTTTCTGACACCCTCGTTATAAAGATACATCTGGGGCCCATATAAACCCTGTAAATATTCTTAAAATATATGAAATGGCAAATGGCTTCAGCCAGAGGAGTAGATGAGGAAAGGATTGTCCTTGTTGTTTTGTCTTCCAATAAATGGGTAGTTTGTGATTTGGCAAGTGACCCTATGGCAACTTTTTTGTGAGAGTGTCTAAAATATATTTTCAACATTATTTCAATTGCACCCCCAATTCCTCTCAAATTGTCTTTTCTTTCAAAGGGTCAGACCATTATAGATTTAGTGTAGTGTAACTGGCAGTAACTCCTAGAAATTTCCCATCTCTACCACAGCATTTTTCCAGAGAGGTTATCCTTTTTCTTTTTAGCTAAAGTTTTTCAATAATTGTATGCTGAGATTTTCTGCATTCAGTGCTGTTGCTAACCAAAGATCAGCTAACTGTTCAGCCAACAATTGTTTTATTTGGTATGCAGGTTTTGGAATTTGATTACAGTGTTGCTTTTGACTTGCAAATGGAAAACATACTATCTTCATCTTCATTCAGATTTTATTCAAAATAAAGAATACATAGGGGCATCTTAAGACATCATATGATTTTTTTAAAGGATGTAGAGCTTGCTGGTGAACCACTTGGAATAATGCTGTTTTCCTACCTGTGACCCACTAGTAAAACTATTAAGGTTTTATGAGTTAGAGTTTTGGAGGATTAATTATTTAGTTATTTTTATGTGCAGTACACTGAAAGCTGGACTGTAAATGCAGAAGAGATTATTTCTTAATAATAATAATAATAATAATAATAATAATAATAATAATAATAATAATAATAATAATAATAATAATAATAAGTAGTAGTAGTAGTAGTAGTAGTAGTAGTAGTAGTAGTAGTAGTAGTAGTAGTTGGAAGGGACCTTGGAGGTCATCTAGTCCAACCCCCTGCTCAGGCAGGAAACCCTATACCCTATCAGACAAATGACTGTTCAATCTCTTCTTAAAAATTTCCAGTGTTGGAGCATTCACCGCTTCTGGAGGCAGGTTGTTCCACTGGTTAATTGTTCTAATTGTCAGGAAGTTTCTCCTTAGTTCTAGGTTGCTTCTCTCCTTGATTAGTTTCCATCCATTGCTTCTTGTCCTGCCTTCAGGTGCTTTGGAGAATAGCTTGACTCCCTCTTCTTTGTGGCAGCCCCTGAGATAATGGAACACTGCTATCATGTCGCCCCTCATCCTTCTCTTCATTAAACTAGACCAGGGGTAGGCAACCTTGGCGCTTTTATGACTTGTGAAGTCCACGAGTCATAAAAGAGCCAAGGTTGCCTATCCCTGAACTAGACATACCCAATTCCAGCAACCAGTCCTTATATGTTTTAGCCTCCAGTCCCCTAATCATCTTTGTTGCTCTTTGTACTCTTTCTAGAGTCTCAATATCTTTTTTACATCGTGGTGACCAAAACTGGATGCAGTATTCCAAGTGTGGCCTTACCAAGGCATTGTAAAGTGGTACTACTACTTCACGTGTTCTTGATTCTATCCCTCTGTTAATGCAGCCTAGCACTGTGTTGGCTTTTTGGGCAGCTGCAGCACACTGCTGGCTCATATTTAAGTGATTGTCCACTAGGACTCCGAGATCCCTCTCACAGATACTACTATTGAGCAAGGTACCACCTATACTATATCTGTACATTTGATTTTTCTTGCCTAAATGTAGAACCTTACTTTTTTCACCATTGAATTTCATTTTGTTAGATAGCACCCAGTGTTCAAGTCTGTCCAGATCCTCTGTATTTTAAGCCTATCTTCTGGAGTGTTGGCTATTCCTGCCAGCTTGGTGTCATCTGCAAATTTGATGAGTTCCCCATCTATCCCCTTGTCCAAATCGTTGATAAAGATGTTGAAGAGCACTGAGCCTAGAACAGAGCCCTGGGGCACCCCACTACACACTTCCCTCCATGTAGATGCAGTTCCATTGAGGACCACACGCTGAGTACGGCTGGTCAGCCAGCTATGAATCCATCTGGTGGTGATGCTGTCTAACCCACATTTTTCTATCTTATCAAGTAGTAGGTTGTGATCTACTTTATCAAATGCCTTTTAGAACACGGGGGTCAAGCTCGCCACGTCACGTGACGTGTTGCGACATGTCGTGACTTTTTTTGCATTGTCGCAGCTGGCGTGGGCACGGCCTCTGTATGATGCAACCGGCCTGCAGGCTGGCAGTTTAACACCCCTGTTTTAGAACATAGTGAATTTCTTATGAGCAGTAATTATGTAGATATGCAATATATTATTTCAGCCATGCTGTGGAATGATTCAGAACATGTACAGATATTCTCATTTTATCATTATTATGCATAACATAAATGTTTATATGCGTTTTAAAACATTTTTTATGTCATCCTTGCCCTGTGAATCCTGATTGCCTTAGATGCCATAGATCTGATAACTAGAGCAACTAGACCTAGTTGTACAAAAAATAAAGTAAAAATGAATCTTCCTGCATGTATTCTGAAATCTATTTTAGATGAGTTGGTTTTTGAAAAATAAGTGAAAAAAGTCATACTCTGTTTCCATATCAACTGACCTAGCTGCCTATCCCAAGTCTTCCACAATTAAAAGAAAATTATTCCCAACTCACGCTACAATTATTTGTTCTTCATACCAAAAATTTTGCAGCCATTTTTTAAATTTGAGAATTCATTATACTACTTTCAGCATTTTTAAAAAGTGTTTTGTATTAACATGTAGAAAATCTTTTTTGTGTCCATGTCTGTCTGTAGCATGAGACTCTGCCTTTTCACTTATGCTGGCGTGAATTTTAATGGGCAATTATGAATAGGTACGGAAACAAACAAAGGGATCACATAAGGAATAAATCAAGAGCTCTCATCTGAGTCACAAATGACCAGGTTCAAATTATCATATTTTGGTCACATTATACTAAGACTCAGCTCCCTTGAAAAATCATTAATGCTAGGAAAGGTGGAAGGGATTGAAGAAGAGGATGACCAGCAGCAGGGCAGATAGATCAATTATATTGGTGATGGACTACAGTATTAGAAATCCTGAAAGACCAGGCTGAGGATGGATCATTTTAAAGAATGTGTCTAGTTGCTAAGAATCAACGCCAACTTGAAGGCATAATCAAAATGCACCAAATGGAAAAGTAACTGAGTAACAATGTTGGAGAGTTTCCTGCCATCATAAATGTCTATTGATACGGTACTGTTAGAGATTAGAAATTTGAAGAGATGCTGATTATTGTTTGCTAAAGGCCTGACACACATACATACCCAATGTAGAATTGTGGCTATAGAATACTCTTCTAGGGCAACTGAGTTACTATTAAATTGGTTTAGGTCTATGATGGCCTTACAAGTGTTTTTTTACAGACAGTTAGATTGTGATTGGAAAAATCTTAAGCAGTGGTGTATCTGAACTTGAAGTTTGGAACGTACGAAATGGGTATAATCTCCTGAAGTCTTTGTACATCTTTCTTCTCCTCCAGACTCTCTATTTCCCTCTACCACCAAGCAGGAAATGTTATATTATTCTAGCCACACTTGAAAAATACATCACTAGTGTATTTGTATCTTCCTATGAACTGAGAGAAAGGCTGAGCGACAAAGAATTGAGGCCTTTGAGAAAGGGTGAGCGACAAAGAATTGAGGCCTTTGAACTATGGTGCTGGAGAAGACTCCTGCGAGTCCCCTGGACTGCAAGGCGATCAAACAGGTCAGTGCTAGAGGAGATCAACCCCGACTGCTCTTTAGAAGGCCAGATCCTGTAGTTGAAATTCAAATACTTTGGCCACCTAATGAGAAGGAAGGACTCATTGGAGAAGGGCCTAATGCTGGGAAAGATTGAGGGCAATAGAAGAAGGGGACGACAGAGAATGAGGTGGCTGGATGGAGTCACTGAAGCAGTAGGCGTGAACTTAAATGGACTCCAGAAGATGGTAGAGGACAGGAAGACCTGGAGGAACCTTGTCCATGGGGTCGCGATGGGTCGGACACGACTTCGCAATTAACAACAACAACAACAATATGAACTGAGATCACATACTGCAGACCTTTTTTAGTTACTTCTGTCCTCTGAGGTAAAAATTCCACTTCTCTCTCCCCATCTCTGTACTGGTAAACCCTCTCAATGACCTATGTAGGGGAGTCCTGAATTTGTCCTAACACTTCCTAGGCTTTTGATCTGCAGAGCTGCAGGAACTGAAATAGAAATTTATATTATTGTCATTGTTGTGAATATTTACTTTGTATTTTACTGTTGTTTTTAAATATATTTTTAAGTAATTATATTATTTTAATACTATGGTAATAGAAAAACGATATAGCAAAAATGGCACATTTTCTAAAACATTTGTGTGTGTGGTTTGGGGTGGAAAGAGGGGTAGGCTTGCTTGCATATAGTGCTTCTAAAGAGTGCACCTCTGTTTGAAATAAATCTGAGTTTCTTAATTCAACATGAAGGCACCTCTGGCAGCTGTTTCATGTTTCTGTTCACTGAAATCTCAGATGATTTTCAATGGTAATCCTTAGTGTTATTGCGCCAAACACACTGCATAGTTTTTCCATATTTTCCCCTCAACAGATGTTCTCTGCTAAGGGGGTAGGGAAAGAGGAAGAATTGGTATGAAAGCACAGGATTGTTCGAAATGAAAGTTGATACCAAGCCTGGACAACCTGTAAAATTCCATGAATGGGATAGAATAATAAAGGCTTATCTAGAAATCTCTAGAATGTGTGCATACATGCTCATGTGTTGGTAATGAAATAGATTTAGTAATAACAGTTGTTGTGACTGAGAGCCTGAAGACATATTCAATAATTTTGAGACATATCTATGTAGCTTGGCCTATTCAGCTACACTGCATATTTCAGATTACATTATATCTCTACAATCATGTGAAAAAGTAAATATACCCTGTTGAAAATGTTGATGTTTTCAGAATATTGATATTTGATCTTCGTCTCAACAATATTAATGGAGAAAAGGGATATAATAAATATCATGCACCACTTAACATTTTGTAGTTTTTTGTGTAATTTAAAAATATAAATGCAAATTTTGCATGTGGAAAAAATAAATACAGTCTTACATTTATCACTACCTCAAATTCCTAAAATTAGAATCAGGTGCACCAGAACAGGTATAAATGATTAGAATATCATTAGAGAGGTTCAGGGAAGAATCTATTTTATTGAAACCTCAGGCATATAGTTTGATTTGTTTTTTGTTGTTGAAGTGTGCGATATTACCATCTTCAGAAAGAGGCCTTCAAAAAAAAAGCTATCAATAACTATGAGTCTTGAAGGGATTTGAAAACAGTCATTCTGCAGCATGTGAGATGTAGCCTCCACCGATGGGTTATCAATGCCTCCTTGCTCAGTTTAGACTAAGATCAAACTTTGGCCACGCCTCCTTGGGCTGTCCTTCCCCAGTTTGTTCTTAGTCTCGGCTCAGTTAGGACACACTTTGATACTCCTCTGATAAGCATTAGAATTAGACTAGTTAGCTTCTGCAGATATATTTTATTTCAAAATTTACTTTGTCTTTTATTATTATCTTAATAGTTTTTTTGTTTTTTGGGGGGATTCCCGGCAGGGACGCCTCACTGAGGGCCTCACCTTTGCCGTTTTGGCCTCCGTTCGGCCGCCTTTGAGCGCTGTGGGGTTTTTTTTCCCCCGAACGCTCCAGCCATTTTTCAACTCGGCCTGGCTGCCGGCTCCGTGAGGGAAAGTTTTTTCTGAGCGTGGGAGGTGCCTTCTCGGCTAGGCCGGCGTCGCTGGGGGGGGTTTTTTTCCCCCGAGAGCTCGCAAGCCTCCGTTCTTCCGCTCGGAGCCTTGCCATGGTGCTGGGCTTTCCCCGCCACTTTTCGGCTCGCCTTTTGTCGGGCGCATAGAGAGGGAATCCCCGGGCGCCAGGAACGCGCCGCTCGTAGAGGAAAAGGCCCGCGAACGGAATCTCTTCTCCTCGCGGCCACGAGGCTCCAGGAAAGGACAGGGCCTGGCCGTTCGGCGAAACGCAAGTTTGGCTTGTTCTGGAAGGGGGTGAAGACTGGGTGGCAGAGACCCGTAGGTGCCCTTGTCCACCTCCCATTCCTCTCAGGTCGCCATTGAGGCGGCCACGAGGCCTGCATCCGTCATTTCGTCTTCGGGCTAGGCGTGGCCGCCATTTTGTTGAGGCCTTCACTCCGGCTGAGGCTGGGCCTACCAATACATTTTATAGCCTACTGAGTTGGGCTTTCAAGGGGGTGTTTCTACGACTTCATTAGGATCCTTGTCAGGGTCTGTATCTGGAATAAGGGTGCCCCTTATTCCCTCATTCCTGGTGTAATTCTAACGTTAACCTGGTATTTTCATTGGGAGTTTTCATTCCACCTGTTCCCATTAGCTCGCGGCGCTGTGCCTGCAGGGCCTGAACAGGCAGTTTTACTAGGCTGTCTGGCTATTTGCCATTGTGGTTGTCTTAGGGCGCGGGAAAGATTCC
>NW_015389057.1:0-43156 GCF_001527695.2 Protobothrops mucrosquamatus | reverse complement strand
CTCCCTCTCTGGGCACTTCACCATTTGAGATTCCGCCAGTACCTTCCTATCAAGCCCCTTTGGCTTGGTCTCCTCAAGGGGGAACTGAACAGGTCGGGCTCCCTTCTCCCCATCCAGGTGTACCGATCCATCCTTCTGGCCCTTCAGTTCCAGTTACCTCAAACACCCCTCAGCCCACTGAGGCCTCTACTTCGGGAGTTGCCCACACAGAGCAAACTTTCTGGGCACAACAATTTAATTCATTTATGCAACAGGCCTTCACCCAATTCATAGCATCTTCCATGGCTCAGGGGTCTGCCCAGGCCCCATCCGCCTCACCTCCAACCTTACCAGCAGGTCGCGCTGAGGGTCTACAGTCCACGGGCTCTTGTATTTCAGAGACCTCCTCTCACCTTGGGGAGGCAGAGTCGGTTGACTTAGACGCTCCTGACCTGCCTATGTCTGAGGATGAGGAGGGGACTTCGGATCCGACTCCAACGGCCGGTCTCTTCGATCCTTCTCTCTTTAAGTCCCTTTTATTAAAGGCCTGTGCTACGGCCAATTTGGTCACAGAACAGGAACCTGAACCTTCAGCATCGACTCCGCAGGAGTCAAACCCCTTATTTGTGGTGAAGGTTGCGGAGGAAAAACATATTCCTTGTCCTGCAGTGTTCCACGACACGGTGGAGGAACAATGGGCATCACTGTCCACTTCCACTAATCCCAGCAGCACTGAGAAGAAACTCTTTAACGTTTCCCCTAAATTTTCTTCCCTCCTTGAGGTTCCTAAGGTAGACGCCCTGTTGACCTCTTTATACTCCACGTCCACAGTTCCGGGAGACATGGCAGAGAACCTCAAGGCGGAGGATAAAAGATTTGAGTTTTCTCTCCGCAGAGCTCATCAGGCCTCTGCCTGGGCCATCAAGGCGGCGACTTCTTCATCCTTCTTTGCGAGGACCTGCATCATGTGGCTCCGTGAGTTACAGGCTTTACTTTCCCCCGATCAAAACCTGGGGAAGTTGCTGGCTGCTGCGGAATATATGGCAGACACGTCCCTCCACGCGGTCAAGCACTCTGCAAGGTCTATAGCGGCCACGGTAGCGTCTCGTAGATTCTTGTGGCTTAAGCAGTGGAGGGCAGATGTCAAGTCAAAATGGCGTCTGTCTACGGACGCGTATAAAGGTAGTCAACTATTTGGGGCGGTTTTAGAACCGCACCTGGTTGAAGGTAAGGACAAAAGGAAAACATTGGCTCACCCCTCCAAAAAGGTGGACAGGAGACCTCAGCAGGAGTTGCGCAGGCAGTCCTTTCGGGCTGGAACTTCCTGGGACTGGCGCCAGCCCTTTCGAGCAGGGCAGTCCTGGGATGGATCCAGAGGTTCCCAATCCTTTTCCCCCAGACAGGATCGACAACAGGGCCGCCAGAACGCAGGAACCAGAGGACAATTCCAGTATAAGCGCCCATTTCGGGGAACTGGAGGACGTTCTTTCAGGAGGTCCAAGTGACGCCATTGTGGATCCTCCCATAGGCGGCCGATTGACTCTGTTCACCGACGTCTGGGAGGGCACCACCAGCGATGCTTGGGTACGGGAGACCATAAGGCTAGGACTAGCCTTAGAATTCCACTCCATTCCCCCAGACAGGTTTGTCCGGTGTCCAACCTTAAAACACGCAAACAGGGCGGGACTAGTCTCACAGGCCATCTCCCACCTGTTAGAAATAAAGGCCATAGAGCCGGTTCCTCGGGATCAAAGGGGAAAAGGGTTTTACTCCATCCTCTTTGTGGTCCCCAAGGCATCGGGAGGTTGGAGAGCTATCTTGGATCTGAAGGGACTAAACCATTTCATAGCCTACAGGCGGTTCAAAATGCAGTCCCTCAGATCCATCCTGGCCAGTATCAGGAAGGGAGATTACCTCTCTTCCATAGATCTGACAGAGGCCTATCTTCATGTCCCAATCAGGCCACACCACCGCAGGTTCCTCCGTTTTTGCCATGGACACAGGCATTATCAGTACAGGGCTCTGCCCTTTGGTCTTTCTTCTGCCCCTCGCGTATTCACAAAGCTACTGGCGGTATTGGCAGCCCATCTCAGGCTGATACCTGTGAGAGTACAGTGTTACCTGGACGACATCATCATCCAGTCCAGGTCATCCCGGTCAGCACAGCTGGACCTACAAATCACAATTCAGACCCTGCAGAGATACGGCTTCTCCGTGAATTTCAAAAAGAGTCACACCATTCCGACCAATCGGATACTACATTTAGGGGCGGTAATAGATTCGAACCTGTGCATGGTATATCTATCACAGGAACGCAAGGCCAGCATCAAGTCTTTGGTTTGCAATATCCAAAAGAGCAGGGTGGTTCCAATAGTCCAGCTGTCTCAGTTATTGGGGAAAATGATCTCGTGTCTAGGCATAGTGCCTTGGGCACGACTTCACTCCAGACACCTACAGTGGTTCCTACTACCTTTCCAGAGGAAGAACATGAGTTCCTCCGTACGGAAAGTGAGGGTTCCTCATCACGTTCTGATGTCACTACGCTGGTGGATGTCGTCAGCCATACACAAAGGTTCACTGTTCAAGGAGCCTCAGTTTGTTCGGCTGGGGAGCGCACATGCGGACTCACATGGCACAGGGACAGTGGAACCAATCCGATCTCGCTCACAACATCAATTGGCTGGAGCTCAGGGCTGTACACCTGGCTCTACGCCAATTTGCCAACATAGTAGCGGGAAGACACGTCCTGGTAATGACAGACAATGTCGCAACCAAAGCCCATGTCAACAGGCAGGGGGGGACCAGGTCCTGGACACTCATGCAGGAGGCTCTGTCCCTGGGCCTGTGGGCAGAGTCCAATCTGGCATCCATTTGCGCAGAACACATCTCCGGGGAGGCGAATCACCAGGCCGATTCTTTGAACAGGGTATTGATAGACCACTCAGAGTGGCGCCTAGATCCTTCTCTTTTCATGAGAATAGTGGAGAGGTTCGGACACCCTCAGGTGGACCTGTTTGCCTCGTCAACAAACGCTCAACTTCCCAGATATTTCACAAGATTTCCATCACGGGGGGCGGAGGGGACAGATGCGCTCCGCAGTCCTTGGCCCAAGGGGCTCCGGTATGCATTCCCCCCTCTCCCTCTGATTCAGGCCGTCATCAGGAAGCTGCTTTTAGAACAGGCGGAGTTGATCCTGGTGGTCCCTCACTGGCCAAGGAGACCTTGGTTTGCAGACCTCGTGGATCTGTCGGTCTCTCCGCCATGGAAGATCCCACCAAATCTAGTCGCTCTCAGTCAGGGTCAGCTACAACATCCGGATCCGCAGTGGCTTCAGTTAGCCGCTTGGCACTTGAGCGGGAGAATTTAGCCAGGCAATCATTTTCCCCGGACGTCATAGCGGTAATTCAGGCCTCTAGACATCCTTCGACTAACAGAATTTATGACGCCACATGGAAGCATTTCTGCACTTGGTGCACCTCCCGGAGGTTGGATCCGTTGACAGTATCCATTCCCATTATCTTGGATTTCCTCTTAGAGGGCCTGAACAAAGGCCTGGCCTATAACACTATTTGTAGGCAAATTGCTGCCTTGTCCTCAATTCTCACTTGTGAGAATCATGCGCAACTGTCACATCACCCGACAGTCAGGGCTTTCCTTAAGGGGGCTGTTCACACTGCTCCTCCCGTAGTGCATAGATACCCCACGTGGGATTTACCAAAGGTATTGCAGGTTCTCACGGGGCCACCATTTGAACCTATCAGGTCTTGTTCTTTACACTTCCTTTCTTTGAAAGTCGCCTTTTTGATCGCCATTACTTCGGCAAGACATATCTCTGAGCTGGCTGCGCTTTCAGTCAGAGGTGACCTCTGTACCTTTCTGGATGACAGGGTGGTCCTCCGGTTGGGCCCATCCTTCATCCCGAAGGTCAATACTTGGTTTCATAGGTCTCAGGACCTGGTTCTTCCAAATTTTTGTCCTCGACCATCCCATCGTCTGGAAAGGCTGTGGCACACGTTGGACGTACGACGGGCCATGCATCACTACGTAAAACGTACAGAACCTTTTCGCAGGTCTGAGGCTCTGTTTGTGTCTTTCCATCCTTCGTCCAAGGGTCTGAAGGTATCATCTTCAACCATTGGACGATGGATCAGGGCATGCATCTCTTATGCATACAGGTCTCAGTCCCTTCAGGTTCCGGCAAACATCACAGCTCATTCCACACGTAGTGCAGCCACGACTGCGGCTTATTCTGCACAGGCTTCGGTTGAGGAGATTTGTCGGGCAGCCACCTGGTCTTCTCCCTCTTCCTTTATAAGGCATTACAAACTTGATCAGTTTGCGGCAGCTGATGCGGCCTTTGGCAGGAGGGTCTTGCAGAGGNCCCATTCCACTGTTTAGAAGATCATGTACTAGTGGAGAAGTTTTCAAACAACTGCCAAATTGCTCAGACCAGGCCATTCCAGCAAGTTCAGCCCAGGAGCAGAATGTAAGATGTTGAAAGAAGTCTCTAAGAATCTCAGAATTTCATCATGTTACCTACAGGTAACTCCAGTGGTGGGATTTAGCTGGTTTACACCGGTTCGGTAGAACCGGTAGCTAAATTTTGTTGAGTTCAGAGAACCGGCTGAATGCACACTGCTTCCAGAAGTCCATTCTAGGCTTCGAGGCCTGGAGGAGACCTCCCAGGTCTAGAAGGGCCTGCCGGAAGTGCGTGGATGCCATTTCCAGAAGTCCATTCTAGGCCTCGAAGGCCCAGACCTGCAACCATGCAGAGAACCGGTTGTTCTGGTATTTGAATCTCACCACTGGGTAGCTCTCACTACTATTGATATCAAATTATATGGGTTAACCATTAGAAAGAAGCTGCACAAATTAGATATACATGGCAGGTTACCAGGAAAAAAAATCTGCTGTGCAAAAGGAACATCAGGGCATAATTAACATTTGCTCATGAATAGTTAGGCAAAGACCATGGGTTCTGGAACAGTTTGTTCTGGGAAAACAAGGCAAATATAGAATTATGGTCACAGTACCAGAAGCCATGTTGGGCGAAAACTCAAGATAACATTTTACCAGAAGAACCTGATACCAACTGTAAAGCAGAATGGTGGAAATGTCATGTTTTGGGACTGCTTTGCTGAATTGGGGTCTGGGCAGTTTTTCATCATAGAACCCACTTTGAATTCTTCATTGTACCAGAAAGTTCTTGAGGAAATTGCGAACCACCTGTTGGAAGATCGAAGCTCAGTTGAAAGTGGACATTGCAGGATAACAGTGACCCTAAAGATTCTAGTAAATCCACCAATGAATAGGTGAAAAAAAGTAATGGAGGATTCTGGAATAGCCAAGTCAAAGATCAGATCTAAATCACATTGAGATGGTATAGGGTAGTTTGAAATGGATTGTACATGCAAGAAACCCCTCAAACTTCACATAGCTGAAAAAAATTCTGCATGGAGGCATAGGAAAAAAATCCTCCCAATTGCTCTTAGAGGCTTGTAGACAGTTATAAGAAACACTTACTTGTCGGCCACAAGGGACAATACCAGTTATTAGAGCCAAAGGGGTACTTACTTTTTCCACAGAAGGAAATGGCATCATCTATTATGTTTTTGTTGAATTGTAAAGACAATTTTTAGGTTTTTTTTCATTCAGTTTTTTCATTCAGTTATATCATCTTTGTATTCTGTTTGAATTAAAACAAAATAAAATACTGGGGTGTACTTACGTGACTGTATTTGGGAAACGTTAGCCTGTTACACTTGCTGTATCTCTTGCTGAATTCAATAAAATCCAGCTATGCTCCTTACCCAATTATTACTACCTGTAGCAGTTCCTCAAGATTGAACTATGGCCTGTGGTTGACATGTTTTTTTTCCTTTTACTACATTTGTTACAATTACTTCAGTGGAATTTTGCTTGAATCTATTCTACCTGTTGTTTATTCTCTAGGTAACTTTGTGTGTACAATTATTTTTTGTTGACTGAATTTTATTTTAATGATTCTGCTTTGTAAAATCTGAAGAGGCTACTTCAGATAATTTTTCTTATTTTTTTTTCCAGTACCTTTGATTAATAGAGGAAGCATAATTGGGTTTTTTTCCCCTATATCTGTTCTCTCCTTAGTTTTGGATCAAGACAAGATACAGCATTCTGATGTCTTTTCCATTTCATAATCTTTTATTATGTTTCATCCAATACATCTCAGGTATCCTAAAAGTGCTTTTTCATGAGTTGAAGAAGCTTCTTGGATGAGTTGTGAAACGTCTTCAAAGAAAAAACAAGAAAGTCCAGTTGCCTCATGAAAAAACACTTTTGGGATAACTATGACCTGGATGACTGAAAATCTCCATAGACATATACTGATTTGTAGAGGTTTGGAATATTATCATCTTCAGTGGATATGTTAGTGCAGGTTTATGGGAATTGTAGTCTAGTGCAATTTCTAGATCCATATTGAGAAAGGATGCATTAGATGCTCACTTGTTCAATCTTTCTCATTTAATTCCTCCTGATTTTGTTTTTCAGGGCAAGAGTGGATGATTTTTAATTTTTCTGATATTAGAAACCTCCTAATTTGCCATACCTAAGAGATGGAAATATTCATCTCTATATAATAGAAACCTTCATTTATAGAGTATTTCCAATCAAGTATTTATTAGATCACGATCTAGCTGAGTAGCCATTATATACATGCAAAACCCAAAATACATTGGCCCCCATTTCATAAAATTCTGCAAGCAGTAGTGAAGCAGATATCATAGTGCCACATAGTTAGTGTTATTTTGGGCTTGTGCATAACTTTGATCTGTGCGTGTTTTTTTAATGCATACTATTCAAAGAAGTTTGGTTGTAACTCCTTGGTGCTGCTTAATTTCAAACAATATTTGAACTTGAGGTTCACTTTATGTGTAGAAAGGACATTCCTTATTAGCAAGTGCTTGTTAAGCTTTCCTGAAGAGTTAGAACTACAAACTACAAACGCCCTGTAGTATTGATGTCCTTTCATCCTTGCAAAACCATATGGATGGTTTCAATTTGTTTGAAAATTAATATATAACAGTTGTAATATATAATTGTTAGGGTCATTTGAGGTTACATTCTGTTTTTGTTATTTGGTCTACTACTCTCAGTAGAAAGCTGAAGGCTGAGGTTTTGTGCAATATTTTATAAAGTACATAATTTATTTAGTGTCATGTTTTGCTACTGGCGAAGTGCCAGCCCAGGTGACATAGAAGTTTCCCTTACCCAACAACGACTGCAGATAAAGAATTAAGCCATCTCTTGGCTGAGTTAGCATAGTACGATCATCATAGTTCTCTGGGTTACAAAAGGAGAGTCTTTTGTATTAAATGTTCTCAACTGATATTTATTGACTTGCCTGTCTGTGATGTTTTTTTTAATGTATTGTTTTATGTTGGTTTCTTGAACTACTGACACTAATCTGCTACTAATGTTAACTGCAGGGCAAACAAAAAGTGAACTTGACAATGGAGAGCTGCTCTTTGACAGAGTTGCTGCACTGATTTGCAGGAGGCCATGCCGAACGCAAGTGTGAGCCATTGCAGTGTTGGTGTATTCTGTCAACTAGAAATAACCACAGAGGCAGCAGCTTTTTACCCAAACTCTGACAGGAGCATATGTTTCAGTGAGAGAAAGAGTGGTGACAGATGTCAAAAGATTGCAGTGGAGATATTTGTTTTCTGAGGCTCTGGTGTGATTCCATGAAGAAATGATAGTATATTGAGATGGCAAATGTGCCATAAACTATAGCATCTTGAGATGGAATGCTGCTTTTACCCAGTCATTCTAGTATAATAGAATAGTGTCTTTTAGACAGTTTCTGAGAATCATAAATCACCTGAATTGTTAGAAATGTGTCTTCTTGTGGAATAGCATTCTTCTTTTCTTGATATATCTTGGACTTGCTCCTATATTGCCCACATGCCGCATTTTAAAACAATAGGGATAATAGAATTGAAAAAGATCTATTGTTCTTTGCTTTAGATCAGAGGTGTCAAACTCGCAACGTCACGTGACTGTCACGATGTATTGCGACTTTTTTTCCATTGCCGGCAGTAGGGTGGGCACGGTTTTGGCATGACGCATCTGGCCTGCGGGCTCGCAGTTTGACACCGCTGCTTTAGGTCCTGGAGATTCACTGCTATACTAAGTAATGTTGAAATATGTGGATTGTTATTTTCTTTTGGGATCTCTCTGTCATATTCAAATTTTGGGAAGTCTCCTGTATCTTTTTGGTGTTCATATTAAATATTACAGCCACCTGGGTTTTTTTCCTAACATTTTACAATATAACAGTCGTATTGCTGAAAGGGCCCCAAATCCTTTCAGATCAGGGCAGGTTATAAATACTGAAATAATACATATATACATATTGTCATGGGGAACAGTTCCTTTTGGAGATGTCAGATTTAAAGATATCTGTCCAGAGTCTGTTTCTGAAGTCCTGTCTGAAAAACTTTAAAGCTGAATTCTCCATGTTTGGATATGATAGAACATGTTATCCTTAGGGATATGGTGTGACATTTTGCAAAGCAATGTATGCTCTTGCTTCTGCCTTCTAAAATCAGTCTGGCTTGTTTAGCAGTTCTCTCTGCTTTTGGATACAATTCCAAGTGCTAGTATTGACTTACAAAAAAATGTAAGTGGATTATAGACAGGGTGCTATAAGGATAATCTCCTCCCATTAGTTTACTGAGTATCCTAAGCTGATCTTTAACTGCCCCCATTTTCAAAAGTGAGACAGAGGCTTATCAACTATATAAGACTTCTTGGTGATAGCTCCACAATGTAAAAATAATTATCCTAATTCTTGTATCCATTCTTTTTTGTTTCTAAAATCATTGTATTTGAAAGAGCTCTTAATAACTAAAAGCTAAAATTAAAATTAAAAAAACTAGTAAATAAAGCTAAAATTGTTGCATTTGGAAATTTTTTTAATAAGAGATGCCTGAGGTTCTGTTACAAGTTTTGGGATTTAGCCATGTGTCTTTATATGCATGAAAGGAAGAAATGAAGAAAGAGGATATTTTTGTAAGCTTTTTAAGTTTGCAATACAATGATTCTTTCGGATTTATAAACAGATTATAGAATAACAGCACTGAAATCTTTGCAGATTTGGAGTTATCACACAATCTCAGCTGTTTTTAAAATGACGGTTATTACTGTCAGGTGTATTTCAATTTGCCAATGCCTGAAACATCAGAATGAAATTGATTTGTTTAATCTTTCACCGTGTTGAGCTTTCCCATGTTCATGTTTGAACATTTCATGTTCCTGCTATAATTCTGTCTTTACAGCTCCAGATGTTCTTTTCCTGTACTGTAACAACAGCAACTGACTGTCTGGAAATCTTTAATCTAGCTATGTCATAAACACCATTCGTGTTCTGAAAGATCTTCTGCTCTTCCTTAGCAGTATATTAAGTGCCGCCCATTTGAGGGATCCATCATTTGGCATTATATCATCAATCACTTTATATTGTCTACCCATATGGTTTTCCTGGTAAAATGTAGAAGTGATTTAACATTGCCTTTTTCTATGCCAGTGTTTCTCAACCTTGACAATTTTAAGGCATGTGGACTTCAACTCCCAGAATTCCACAGCCAGAAACACTGTCCTATGCAATATCAATTGTTGTTGTCACTAAAGTGACCATTTGCCTTAGCATCTTCTGTGGTTTTAGTGCTCTTCATGCTTTACTTTAGCTGAACAGCTGAATAACTTTTATACCTGGAGTGACCCTGCTGAGAATATGTTCTCTTGACATACACTTTCAATGTTCTTCACTCCTCCCTCCCAGAAATATTTTGTTTGTTTGTTTGTTTAATCAAATTTACAAACTGCCCATCTCCATCACAGAGAGATTCTGGGCAATGTACAAATAAAATATCCCCTGCCTGATAAGGTTACACAACAGGGCTACTTTTTAAAAAACTGTACAAAGCAAAGCAGTAAACAAAAGAATAACTTTTTATTTACTGAAGTGCTGTTATAAATTAGAAACGGTTGGATGTACAGTGCTACTTTCTAGACAAAGAGATGAACTATTTTATTAACCTAGGATTAAAGAGAAATTACAGTTACAACAATTAATCAATGGAACGACTTGCCTTCAGAAGTTGTGGGTGCTCCAACACTGGATGTTTTTAAGAAGAGATTGGACAATAATTTTTTTTGAGCAGGAGGTTGGACTAGAAGACCTCTCAGGTACCTTCCAGCTTTGTTATTCTATTATTTATTCTGTTATTCTGTATGTGGATGAAAGAGAGGAAACATCCTGAAAGGATGGAGGGAGTAGCAAGGAGCAACTTCATATGTTTGCCTTCAGATAAATGACTGACTATATCTATTATTGGAAATCAAACTCATGTGAACAAAACCTGTCCTTAAAATTTCAAATGTTCTTACTGGCCCCCAAAGCATAGGGCCTTGCAGAATGAAGACATTCTTCCGGGATCAGATTAGCATTTATTTGCTCATTTTCCCTCAGTTTAATAGGCAGAATTATTTCAGATTAATTGGCAGAGAAGAAGGAAATTATATTGATGATTGAAGTGACCAGAGAACAATAAGCACAAGGGGAAAATGATCTTGGGAAAGCTTTCCTCATTTAACTTATTCACATTTCTTTGAGGATTTAGGGTTTGTTGTGTATGTGCCATTTCAGCTGTTATGTATATTATATTCTTCTCAAGTTTGACACGGTTCTATTAGAGAAGTTTATAATCCTCAAATCCCTTTTGGATAATTTTATTGCTTTAGCTATCAATATTACTTCTGTATTTTATGTTATTGCTTTAAAATTTATACTACCCAGATTGCTAATTTTAATCTCTTTTCTCTTTTGTAGCATGTGTGTAATTTAGTCACCTTATCATACTTTGTTTTAAAAATTGTTTTAGCTAAAATTCTTTCTGTGTGTTTCTCCTAATTATCCTGATTTGTCAGTTTAGTTTTTAATATTTGCATACCGATTCTGTTGTGCTAGTTCAGACATGTCAAACTCAAGGCCCGCGGGCCAGATCTGGCCCTGTGATGTGTTTAGATCTGGCTCGCAAGCAGACTAGTAGGAGGTGATTAAGTTACCTCCTCGCTTCTTTGGGTGTCTTGTCAGTGGCAGCAGCACTAGCAGAAGACGGGCAGCGGAAGTCTCTCCAATGTGTGGAGCTGTGTGGCAGCGGTAACCACGGGGGGGGGGGACAGGCAGGGCTAAAGCACCCTCTGATGGAGAGAGAGTGGCTGGTGAGGGAAGAAAAGGGAGGGAAGGAAAGAGAAAGGACGGAAGGCTCGGGTCATGTGTTTCTTCAGTTCTCACCTCTTCCTGCCTCGCTGCCTTTCCCTCCTCTTCCTTCATCTGTGCTGGACTTTCCCACAAGTAGCCACTAGCCTCACAGAGTTTTATTTATTTATTTATTTATTTTATTTATTTATTAAATTTATATACTGCCCTATCTCCCTTGCGGGACTCAAGGCGGTGAACAGGCAATACTAAAAACCACGATAATAAATAAATAGTTTCTGTTTTAAAATCAAATTAAATAACAGGCCTGTTCTAAAAACACACCCATACAAAACCCCCCCACTGAAACATAATCAAACTACGCCAGGCCGGCCGCACGGAATAGATGGGCCTTCAGGGCTCGGCGAAAAAGGCGCAGGTCCGCAACTGTACGTAGGTTGGGGGGTAGGTCATTCCAGAGGGCAGGAGCTGCCACAGAGAAGGCTCTCCCCCTGGGGGTCGCCAGCCGGCATTGTCTGGCTGACGGCACTCTAAGGAGGCCCTCTCTGTGGGAGCGGACTGGTTCCTCATGTCTTTTCCCCAAAGACATGAGGAATGCGAGACAGGATGCTCTCACACCGGGCTCAAGCTAGTTGAGAAGCCCAAGCCACACACTGCTAAAGTGCACACACTTCCTTCAAAGCTGCTGCTGCCCCTCCAGACAAGAGATCTGGGGCTTGGTCTTTCTACTGCTCAGACTCTCCGGTCTCAAGTTATCAGGTTTCCACACTTCAGAACCTAATCTCAAACATGAATGAACTTGTAGGCAAGAAAAGATGCCAAACATCCAGCTCAGGCAAAATGGCATGAGAGAGATAACTAAATAGCTTATGTGTTTTCTTTGTTTTAAATTTGTTTTTGTAGATTTATTTGAAATATTTTTTCATATTTGAAATGTTAACCCTGTTTGGCCCACGTCTTAGACATAATGCACTCCTGAACTAGTATGAAACATGCAACTGGCCCTTTGAGAACAACCATAATGCTGATGCGGCCCTCAATGAAATTGAGTTTGACACCCCTGTGCTAGTTAATACCTGCAATAACTTTTTTCAGTTTTGATTTATTCACATATTTGAAAGGTTTGCCTCACAAGTTACTATTAGCAATGGTAAAAATATAATTTTCTTAGCAAGAGATTGCTTAAGCAGGACATTTGTAGGCTTCAAACCCTTTGTAACAAATGACCTATCTCTGTCTTCCACAATTTAAACATCCTTCTTAGGAAAATGCTGGCTAGGCAAAGAAAAATCCCTGAGAATTAAATATAAATTGTTGCAAGATATTAAAGAAAGAGGAGGTTTGGATTTACCGGATTTAAAACTGTATTTTGATTCTTGTTGCTAGTTCTGGATGAAAGACTAGATCAGTGGTGGCGAACCTATGGCACGCGTGCCAGAGGTGGCACTCAGAGCCCTCTCTGTGGGCACATGGACCATTGGCCCTCTCTTCACCAGCTGCTCCCCTGGAGGAGAGTCGACTCTGGGCGCGGCCCGCACAGAGCAGTGCAGCCAAGGACATGGCAGCCAGGCAGCGGGGACAAAACTCCGCCCTTGCGCCCCATTGCACGCAGATGATGCTGTGGGGCGTGGGCGGAGGGCGTGGCTGCTATGGTGCTGCAGGGCTGCCTGGGCGATCTGCGGCAGGCCATGGAGGCAGTGAGTGGCCCTGTGGACGGGCGGAGCGGGGGTAGAGCAGGGAGGGTGGGGCGGGCTGGGGAGGCAGGTTTTGGGCACTTGGTCTCTAAAAAATAAGAGGCTACTTGAGTTGGAGAGCCATTAATTAAGATTTGAATGGTGCCCCTCCCTATGGTGTGACAAGATTAAAATAAATGCTGGTAGGAATCATTTTGGTTGGTGTGCCATTCTACGAATTTGGAATAAATATAAGATAAGGCTCTCTCCGAAAATATCTATTTGGGTGTCACCTCAGGAAGCGTTTTTCAGAAAAGAAATTATGGTGAGACTAAACTGGTGGATTTACAGTCAAGTAGTATCTTTTAATCAAGATGAATCTAATCTCAAGTCAAAAGGGGAATTGGAGTCAGAAGGATGTGTTTGTCACTGGCTTACATACTTACAACTGAAGAAAAGATTTTAATTTAGACAAGAGTTAAGGTTCTAAGTCTGTAAAATGAATTTTAAATTATATGATGTTGTAGTATTGAAACTGAATCTGGAAAATGAATATATGAAACATTTTATGATTCAATGGTCAAAAATGTGGGTATAATATAATGCTTGAGCAATGGGAAAACATGTGGATGAATGGTTTAATAATTTACATTGAATTATAATTTGAAAGAAAAAATTTACAAAGTGATGTATGGTTGGTATCTAACACCTGACAAAATGTCAAAGCTGTATAAAGGTGCCAAATGTTGGAAATGCAATTGTAAAGAAGGAACTTTTTACCATCTTTGGTGGACTTGAGATAAAGCAAAGAAATATTGGGGCCAGATTTATGTTTTAATTGAAAATACTCTTAAAATGAATATAAAATTGAAAACAGTAGCTTTTCTTTTAGGATTACTGGATAAGAATCTTAGGAAAAAATGGAACTTTGTTGCTATATATGTTGGCTGCAGTAAAAGTTTTATATGTGAAAAAAATGGAAAGATACATTAATCCCCATAATGGGAGGAACGATGGAAAAAGTGATGGAGTCAGCAGAGATAGCAAAATTAACTGTTTTAATAGTTTTAAAAAATAGAGAAATGAATACATCTAGTTTTGTTTTTACATGAAAACTGCTTTTAGATTTCATCTCCAAACCAGAAAAAAAATGAAATTTTGATTTTGGGCTTTGCTGATTAGCATTTAACTAAATATGTAAAAGTAAAAAATTGAGACTGTAATTCTATTTTGCATGTTACTGTATTAAAAAAAAGTTGGAAGTTGATTTTTTTCTCTCTTCCCTGTTACCCTGCATTTTTCTTTCCTCTTTCTTTTCCTTTCGCATTTTTCTATTGCCTTGTATTTTGTATTTTAATCTCAACAAAATTTATATATAAAAAGGGGAGAAATCTGGCTAATAGCTCTGTCTAGGGTCTCAATAATGATACAAAATCTTTGAACAGAAATAAAATCACTATAATGTGGATCTATAAATGATAGATGTGTGAAATAAGATTTTGAATTGCTTATGTATGGTTACATACTGTAATATTGTATAGTATTTTGTTTTGAACAATGGTTTAGGAATAAAGATCTGGATATTCTTGTAGGCAATTTAATATATCTCATTATTTAGTTGTATATTTCTTGTCACGAGAAAGAGGTAGGAAGAAAATACCTTGCTTTTGTAACTTTATTGTCCTTTGCTGGTATCTTCCAAGTGCTTAGAGTCAACAAGAATCTGCCAAATCTATAATGGCCAGTTTCTTTCTTTCCTCCTTGTTTTGAAAGGGCAACAAAATGATGAAACCCCAAATAAGCTGTTCTGTGCAGTGGAATTGTTCAAATTAGAGAGAAAGTTAACAGGCATGAGTGTTTAACGCAAGAATGGCATCGAGAAGACAAATTGGGAGCATTTTCTACAATCTGCTATTAATGCAAGAGCAAAGAAACATTAAGTAAAATTAATTGAGAGTTAGTGGATCTCAAGTGAAACAGTAAGACTACACAGTGCCTTCATTAGCAATTTTGTTTTTGTGATGAGTTGACACTGATATCAAAGGCTTAATAAGAAAATCTACGTAGACATTTCAGTTAATGCAAATATGTGTTGTAACTCTATATGTAAGGTATCTATAAGATAAAATATAAGAACATTAATTCTGAATTGGGAAGACGACCCTGCTTTCAAATACTTTTCAAAGCTTTACTCAATATATTAGGACCAGTCATCAGAAAATCTTATTACAGTCACTGTCTAGAATAGGACTAATCTTCATTTCTGTGTCTAATCTCCCTCACAGATTGGTCATGGAAGGAAATAATACAAATACTGAATGTAAAATTACAGGTAGTCCTTGATTTACAACCATTCATTTAATGAATGAAGTTACAACGGCATCAAAAAAGAATTTGTGATAGGTCCTTTTGATTGTCGCAGCATCCCCAGAGTCATGTGATTGATCAAAGTTCAGGTGTCAACGCTGCTAACATTGGATGTTCTTGCTTTGAGAACAGATAGAAATGCAGCCATTTTTCTCTGTTGCTTCTAGAGTTAGTTGATGCTGGGAGAGGGAATGTGGATGAGAGTCCAGTTAGTCATAACAATAATAACTCAGCCGTGGGAACCCAAGGTCATTGGGTCCAGAGTTGATAGAGTTTTGGTGGGCTGGAGAGCTGGGGAGAAAGCCCACACTTCAAGCTAATTGGGAAGTGTGATTTATGACTGTTTATTGGGGGAGGGAATTGTGCTTTGCTACTTTGTACCCAGGGGAGGGGAATTTAGTTTTTAGTTTCAACTATGTAGTGCCGATATTTTGTTTCTTGAATAAAAGATTCTTTAAGGTAAACAATGCCTCGAAGTTCTTTTGAAGAGTTTCATCTGTCGGAACCATGACACTATGTATTTATGGCAGTTTTAGTGTTTCAGCCACATGACTGCCATTTGCAACCTTCCCAGTCAGCTTTCAATAAGCAAAGTAATGGGGGAAGCCGGATTCGCTTAACAACTGCATGATTCACTTAGCAACTCCAGTGATTCACTTAGAAACTGTGACAAAACAGATAAAATTGAGTTTGATTTTAACAATTGCTTTGCTTAGAAACAGAAATTCTGGTCCCAATTGTGGTTGTAAGTCAAGGACTACCTGTAAGGGCTTTAAATGAAACATTCATGGGACTGCTTGGTGATAACTTTATGTTACATTACAGGGGGTTGTCCTACAATTGGAATAAAACATTGTGGTGCAGGCAAATCTGGATTACATAGATGCGAGTTTGATTATTCCACAACTATGCTGTAGCATCAGTGGATGCTTTTATCTATAGCTTTTATCTATAGCTTTTATCTATAGCTTTTAAATATAAAAATGACAAGGGATTCCCTGTTCCCCTACTCCCATTAGTTAGGTTCTATTGGAAACCATTGAACTCTCTGCCAAATATTAAGTCTTCTGAACACAAGAAACTAACTTAAAAGCCATAAAACTCTGGTGAAACAGAGAAGCAAACAAGAAGTTTGATTCTCTTTGAACAAAATCCAGGAGTCCTCGACTTCTCATTCCCAACAGACACATCAATGATATAAAAAAAATAGAACTAAAGATTGGGGGGGGGATGTTTGAGCCTTATGCTTTGCTTCCAATTGTTAGAAAATAAAACATGAAAAAGAAGAAGGAAGAAAATGCCCTTGATTGCTGCTGACTGCCAATAGTAGACGCTTGGGGAGGGCTTGTGGGGATTCAGCATATGGGGAAATAAGTATGAAGATTGAAGTGGAGAGATGAAAATCAGGAGAGAAAAGAGATGAGGCTAAGAAATAGAGAACTGTAAAAAAGCATTTGATTATCTAGACTTGTAGAGAATGGGATTTTTATATACCGTATTCAGTTATTTCAAGATTGTTGGTGGGCTTTCTTTATTTTGTAATTTGAAGTATTTAATGTGTAAAATTGTTTTGTGGTAGGATTGTCATGTAAGGCTACCTTTCCATATTGAACTAGGAACATTATGACTGAACTTTAACCTTATCATCCTCTCCTTTTGTCTGCCCTTTTCTACTATGCAGCAGAGCTGATACAGGAACGCAGCAGACAAAACATTGTGGAGCAGCTATGTAGAAGCCGTGACCATTTTGCCAAAGTTTAATGGTAGTCTAACAACTTTATATGCATTGTCTTGGTCTGTGGTGTGATCTTGACTCTTTGTGATCTGGATAGATATTAAATTCTTGCCATGATTTGTAACAATTTCTCTGATTCTTACCTTGATTTATAGAAATTTCTCTTTCGTGCCTTATGATCTAGTAGGGGAAAAAATCCAGTGTGTTTACTAGCTTTATCTATTTTCTTTTGCACTATTGTATCCTTTAATATGGTTTTGTTTTATTTTCTATATATTGTACATCCATCGTTTAAGAAGGGGAATGAGTGCGTCTGTACATTTAAAAAGAAATTAATACAGTGAAATGAACTGGAAGTCTGGTATAACAGAAGAAAGAGTCTCAAGAAGCATTTGATTGACAAACAGATGGCATTAGGCTGCTATTAAGTATTTGTCAGATTCATACTGTTCTTTCTAGTGCTTTCACCTTAGGGGCCTTATTCTACAGTTTAAATAGAATTATAGGACTGGAATGGGCCTTTGGAGGTCTTCTAGTCCAACCCCCTGCCCAAGGAATCCATATAGCAGGCATGTCAAACTCATGACGTCACATGACGTCATGCGATGTATCACGACTTTTTCCCCATTGCCGGCAATGGGGTGGGCACAGTTTCAGTATGATGCATCCAGCCGGCAGGCCGGCAGTTTGACATGCCTGCCTTATAACATCCTGGACAAATGGTTATCCAATCTTTTCTTGAAAACCTCTAGCGATGGATTACCCACAACTCCGGGAGGCAAGCTGTTCCACTGATTAATCATTCTCACTGTCAGGAAATTCCTTCGTATTTCCAGGTTGGATCGCCCTCTAACAAGCTTTCACCCATTGCTTCTTGTTACTTCTAGGTAGTTCTATGGATTATTATAAAACAACCTTTATAAGTATGAGAAGCATCATAAATGTGACTTTATCTAAAGCATTTGCTTTCTGCTAAAGCAGTGGTTCTCAACCTTTTTAATGCCGCGACCCCAACCGGTCGTAAGTTGAGGACTAAACTGGTCGTAAGTCGAGGACTAAACCGGTCGTAAGTCGAGGACTACCCAACCGGTCGTAAGTCGAGGACTTTCCCTGCCCAGGAGCGCCGTGCATGCGTGGTTCCGCCCCCTGCGCTGGCCGAGGCGTAGCTGGCAAGCGGCAGAGACGGAGCAGGCCGACCACCAGCTGGCCCAGCTCAAGGGAGGTAAGGCACCTGGCGGAAAAGGGGAAAAAAATGGCGGACAGCCTTGCTTGGCGACCCCCGTGAAATGGTCGATCGACCCCAAATGGGGTCGCGACCCATAGGTTGAGAACCGCTGTGCTAAAGCAGTTTCAGATACTCAAGAGCTTCCATACAGATCAGATATCTGTTTTCACAAATCTTAACAGGAAACAACAACACACACACATCCAATTTTTTTCTTCCAACAAACTTGCTATGTTTTATGAAGGTTTTTAAGAAGACATTTGTCTAGTCCAACCCCCTGTTTGAGCAGGGGGTTGGACTAGAAGAACTCAAAGTCCTTTCCAACTGTGTTATTTTGTTGTTTATAATATATCCTGCAATCTATTAAACATTTGATTTTTTTACAAGTCATGGAAAGGGAAAAGGATAAGGAACAATATCAAAACTGTGAAAAGCAACATGAAAATAATTACTTTTGGCTACATAAAAGAATGAAATTGTCAATAATGCAGATATGTAATAAAATGAGGATCACTGTTGAGAACCTCAAATTATTAAAAGAGAACATAAATTGTTCAAAAGTTTGGCAAATTCTGTGAGATGGAAGTCTTCTGCAAAAAATAGAACTTTTCCTTGCCTACAGATTTTCTGAGTCCTGAGAAGGATCATTCTCTTCTCCTAACTAATTATATATTTCAAAGAGAAATGTCTTGCAAAAATCTATAGGATACAAATTCCTTAACAGAACCCCTAGGTTCTGTAGCAGGCCGTCTCACAGTTAAATGCAACTCTAGCTAAGACTTTTACTACTCTTATTTCTTTGAGATTTGTTTGGATATAAGTAATTCTGGCTTTGTCTGGCCGTCTGTTTCCCTGGATAGATTCAACTAAATTGGAAAAAGATTAATATAGTATCCCGCTGATAGACGGGTGGAGTTGTTTCTAATTGGAGAGATGCAGCCCTAACAGTCTCAGTTCATTATTGTGTATAAATAATACTATGACTAATTTAACAGTGACATTTAATTCCTTCTTCACACTGTCTGGTGATATAACAGAGCTTACCAGCCTTTTGGGCCTAGATGACATATATGGAATTTTGAGAACATAGTTGGGAATCTACATGTCACAGACAGTGTGTGTGCGTGTGTGACTCTTTCCAAAATAGCAGCCTCATATAACTTAAAACTTGTTTAATAGAAGACAAACTTCTGAGGTTGCTCCTTGCTACCCATTTCAACATTCCAGATATCATTTCCTCCTCTAAACCTATTACTGGCTTTTGGCTTTTCTCTGGCAGCAGGGCACATTTCTGAACAGTATGTTATCCTGCATTCATCTAATTTTTTTATGTTCTGAGAATACCTACAGGACCCCAACCAACCTTAGAAATAAAAATAGTTCTGCAGATTTTGCAGCATGTTCACTTCCTTTTTTTAATTAAAGGATTTTATTAAAAATTAAAGCAAGGGGAGGCAGGGAGCATGCAGGTGCCAAGGGTAGAATTTGCAAGTGTGTTAGTGATCAGTTGCATCACATTGGCGACTTCAGCTATATAAAATGTCTCCAGGCTATGGTTTAGATTGGGCACTAGGGACCAAGATTAACAAAAAAAACTGGTTTTACTGCAGGCCCACTTGCATTGTTATTCAGAGTCTTGGGTTTTAATTATAAACCTTTAAAATCTGCAGTTCCACTTCTGATCTCATGCTGTTTTTTGAAATTGCTATTGTGTATTCTTTACCTACGATGTGACATTTATTAATTGCTGATAATATTTGTAGGAGCTGTGCATGAAAATTGAATTTAGCCAGTATTTTACAGATAGTTATCTATACAGATATACAGTAGTACTCAACTTACAACAATGGAACACAAGTGAGTTCAATTGAACCTAAGTGAGACAGTTGTTAAGTTAATTTTGCCCCACTTTACGACCTTTCTTGCCACAGTTGTTATGTTTAGTGAATTTGGTGTCCCACTGACTTTTCTTGTCAGAATGTCACAAAAGGTGATCCCATGATCCCGGGACATTGCAACTGTCATAAATATGAACCAATTGCCAAGCATCTGAATTTTGGTCACGTGATCATGAGGATGCTGCAATAGGTTTATGTGTTGTAATCCAAAGAAAAATAATTTTTTACTCAATTCTACCTATATAAACCAGTCAACTTACATTAAATTTAAATGTTTCATTTTGGGCTTTCCCTTCTAGAGCGGTCTCCTCACTGCTATCAAGAACTATTAAGTCACAGAAATAATCCATTGCACATAATGCAATTGACTTATTTAATTGTATTATGTTCTTATATGCATGTAAATAGTAAAATATTAAGTACAAAAAGTATTAGAGTGGCTAGGAAGACCATGCTGGATTCTTCTGAAACTCTGGTTCTCCAGGTAGGGATCCACCAATTCATCATGGATATTGTAGCAAACCTCACAGAAGATGTGCTGCGTAACTATTTTTATATCATTTCCAGCTGCTGGAAAGGTAACACACAGTTGTTCTTGAGCTTTTCTGAGAGTGATTGGCTGAGAAATTCTTTAGAAGTTTGCTAGACATAGAGAGCCCCAACTCATCGTTTCTCTACTCTAGTCTTTAGGGAAATTACTCTTAAGTGTCAGCTGTTCTCTAAAATGGTTTGCCCAGAAATCTCTGAAAGAGTTACTCTGTTCTTTCCTTTTTCTAAAATAGAATAGAGCTGGAAGGGACCTTGGAAGTCTTCTAGTACAGGGCTTTTCAACCGGTGGTACGCAAACCACCTGTGGTACATTAGCAGGTGGCAGATGGTACGTGGCCCTGCCCAGCCAAGTGTAATGGGGGAGGGAATGAGCCAGCACAGCGCAGGACTTACTGTGAGAGAGTCCTCCGGAACTGCAGAGTGACTGGGGAGAGGCAAAGGCCCCAGGCTCACTTCCGGCTCACCTGGATGAGAAAGGAGGAAGAGGGGGGTGGAGACAGGAGAGGCTATAAAAGGAGGCAGTTTGGGCGGGAGAGGGAGAGAGAAAAAAAAGCAGCCTTGGGAGGAGGCGGAGTCAGCTCTAGCTGCACCAAAGGGAAAGAAGGAGGAGGGTGGGGGGAGAGGAGATGAGATCAAGCAGGCCGGCCATGAACTGATCTACAACTTCTGTGGCAGACATCTGGGCTGGCAGCAACAAACAGGCAAGAAACGCAGCGGGGGAGGGGTCGCCCTCCATGAGGAATGAAGAAAGGCAGCAATGAAGAAAGGCAGCATCGGCTGGAGGTGAGGCACGGAGGGAGGGAGATGGAGAGTGGAAGGATTCTTATGTGGTTTTGTGACTTTGAAGTTCTGGGATTTGTGCAATGTGGGCTTTGTGTTCTTAAGGAGTGTTTGGCAATTTCTATTTGGCTGATGGCTGATGTCTCGTGTTAGCTTCTATTGCTCTGCTATTGTTAGCTGTAAGTTTTGCTGCAAGGGATTTTGAAGTATTTTTCTCCTGAATGGATTTTGCCTGTAGCATTCCTTTACTTATAAATGGAGCCATTTGGGGAGGCTGCCTTAGCCAGCAGCCAGTACTTACTACATTTTTTTTCTTCCTTAAGTGCCCGCTGCGGTCCTTACTTTCCTTTCTAGCCAGTAGCTAATTCTTAAAGGGGAATGTGCCTTTTTAAGCTAGTTCCCTCAGTGGCGTGTCTTTTCTATCTCTGGAGACTTTTCCTTGTTTGATGAATATATGGAAGAGGGACAATATGGGGGGGTTCAAATTCTTCTTTCAGAAGGAGATGGGCATGAGAAAGAGGAAGGCAGGGAAGGAGGGAGGGAAGTCCCGCCTTAGCACTTGGCCACCAGCAGCCCTGCCATTGACTTTGCTTGTCAAAAAGTTGCAAAAGGGGATCACATAACCCTGGGACAATGTGACCATCATAAATATGAATCAGTTGCCAAGCATCCAAATATAAATCACATGACCCTGGGCATGCTGCAATGGTCATAAGTGTGAAAAATGGTCATAAGTCATTTCAGTGCAGTTGCAACTTTGAACAGGTTTTTTGGGGGGGGTCATCAAGTTTTTGACACCTTGCTAGGTGGTACTCGAATACTGACATATCCTAAAAGTGGTAAAGTCGGTGAAAAGGTTGAAAAGCCCTGTTCTAGTCCAGCCCCCTGCTCAAGCAGGAGGATCTATATCATCTCAGACAAGTGATTGTCTAGCCTCTTTTTAAAAATCTCCAGTGATGGAGCGCCCATGATTTTTGGAGGCAAGCTGTTCCACTGGTTAATTGTCCTCACTGTCAGGAAGTTTCTCCTTAATTCCAGGTTGCTTCTCTCTTTGATCAGTTTCCAACCATTGTTTCTTGTCCTGCCTCTGGTGCTTTGGTGACTACGTGACCCCCTCTTCTTAGTGGCAGCCCCTCAAATACTGGAATACTGCTATCATGTCACCCGTATTTCTTCTTTATTTTAGACTAGTCAAACCCAAGTCCTGCAGCCGTTTTTCATATGTTTTAGTCTCCAGGCCTTTAATCATCTTAGTTGATCTTCTCTGAATTTTTTCCAAACTTTCAACATCTTTTTTGTGACATGGTGACCAAAATTGGCTGCATTATTCCAGGTGTGGTCTTACTAGGGTTTTATAAAGCGGTACTAATACTTCGTGTGATCTTGATTCTATGCTTCTGTTTATACAACACAGGATTGTATTAGCTTTTTTGGCTGCTCCTGCACACTGCTGGCTTATAGTCAAGTGATCATCTACTAGGACTCCAAGGTCCCTCTCAAAGTTACTCTTTTTAAGCCAGGTCTCACCAATCTGTACTTGTACCTTTGATTTTTCCTGCCTAAATGTAGAACTTTGCTTTTCTCCACATTGAAACTCATTTTGTTGGATAGGCTCCATTGTTCAAGTTTGTCAAGATCTTTTTGGATCCTGAGTTTGTCTTCTGGGGTGTTGGCTACTCCTGCCAGTTTGGTGTCATCTGCAAGTTAGATGGGTTCCCCTTCAATTCCCTCATCTAAGTCCTTGATGAAGATATTGAAGAGTACTGGGCCTAGGACAGAACCTTGTGGTACCCCACTGCTTACTTCTCTCCATGTGGATGTAGTGCTATTGAAGACTACTCATTAAGTACAGTTTGCCAGCCAGCTGTAGATCCATCTGGTGGTGATGTTGTCTGTTCCATCTTTTTCTAGCTTACCAAGGAGTACGGTAGGTTGTGGTCTGCTTTATCAAATGCCTTACTGAAATCTAAGTATACAACGTCCACAGCATCAGAATATTATATCCTTTTTCTTTATTATGGTGAATATAAAGATATTCAGATCATACTTTTAATTTATATCTTTTTTCTAAAGATGTATGTTTATGGTTTCAGAAAGCTAACACATCTTATTATGTGTTATATTGTCTACAGAATTTTATTTTTGATTTCTGGCCATACAGTATATAAGCTTGAAGATATTTTGTGTGCTTTGCCTTGGCTATTCATAAATGCCTGTCTTCGCTAATATGAAATATTGTATCTAAGGTCTTTGGGTGAGTGATTAGGAAAGAATTAGCAAACAAAAAAAAGTACAGTATTCAATTCCCGAACCCTGGATTAATGATGCACTTTATGAATGGATAAGGAAGCTGTATAAATGTAATGAGACTAGGGAACTAACACAAAATCCTCTGAAACTGCATCAAATCCAGTGTCAGTATTTGGGATGGGGATAGACAATATAACAGTTAATCCACAGGGTAAAATACTTGATTTCCAAGGCCACGCCTTTAATATTTTGGGGGCTTTAAAGGCTGTAAAAAGAGTGCTAGGGACATCATTAGGTAACCAGAACAGGTGAAATCCAAATTTTGCAGAAGCTGAATTCACCTATTTTCCTTTTGCCCTACATGGGAAAATCAGCCTAATTTTGAGAAGGTTGTGGGCTTTCTCAGGTGAAAGTCTGTCTTGAGCTTTTCCATCTGCTTTAATGGATGTAAAATACAACACTAATCATACACTTCAATTTATCTATGGGCAGTGAATAACTGTTTATTCTATTGTTTAGAAAGTGAATGCTTTTTCTGACTTTTGAGATGAATAAAAGCAATTTAGAAAGCAACTCTAAATCGGTTACTATGCACTGCTATCCATTCTCTTTGGTAACTATACCCATCATTTCAAGCCTTCAGAATGGTGTTTTGCAACTTGAATGAAAAAGCCTTTTAAAACATCTAAATCTAACCAGAGCAGCAGTATGTACATAGCTGAGAAGCCTTTGTCTGTTCTGAATAAACAGCTATCTCAGTGTTTTTGGTTTTTTTCCTATCACAAAAAAAATCAAAGAAGTTTCATTTGAAATACATGACTTCTCTTAAACCTGATGATGATTTTGTTCTGCTCACTATGTTAAATAATAAAATCTGCCATTTCCTTTGGGCCTGGGGTCAAGAGACTACTAGTATGGCCTCTGAATATAATATTGATGGGGGTTGTCCACATATTTACATGCCTATAAATCTCTTTTTAAAAATTCTAAGTTCATTTATGTGCAGACATGCTGTGTAGCTTAAAGTCTCACTGTGGTTAAATGAATACAAGAGACAGGATTTAACAATTGGCCTCTCATTGCCTGTTGTAATTACATTAATGATTATACTTGCTTCACATTTGTTCTGGTGCTAAAGACAATTTGTGAATCAGAATATTATATCCTTAAAAAATGTTACTTGTTTTTAAGGGACTGTTCCAACTACTACTTTCTTTAATTCTATTTTTAGTTGATGCTAGTAACATCCAGTGGAAAATGGTCAAAGCCTATGATTCTGTATTTATACATTGGGCATTCATGGGGAGGCTGCAAACAACCTACTTCAGTATTTCTGTTTTTATTCCTAACCAGTATTGAGCTATGTAGGCTCTTCTCCCAGTAGAGGTAGACTATAGGGAAGCTTATTAGAATTCACATGGTGTAGTTTTCTTTTGGCAAAGTAGGTCAGAGAAATAGTCTGCCTGTCAGGAAAACTGGCTAGTGGGGGTGGATTTGATGAAGGTTAGAGCACAGTCAACATATATACTGTCCATTTGTTTGTGAAAGTCACAGATGCTTTAAATACAAATGGAGAGAGCAAGGGGATAAGGTCTACACATTGATACATTATTTTCTATGTAGACTTCCCACTTTTGTTCCCTAAGAAGCATGTTGTAGCATGATAATTTTGTTTGATTAGTCGATCAGTTGGTCTAATTTAATTTGTACTATCAGCAGCTCTCTAAGGGAAAACACCCTGCTTCCTTAGATTGTGGGAACTGAGTCTGTAAGTGACAGAATGGAAAACAAATGCTATACCATGGAGCAATTGCTCTTCTTTAAATTAGAATATGTGGACCTGGGTTGTGTATGTCTTTGAAAGTGCTTCTTTTTCGTTTTATAGCATTTTAAAGTATAAGTACAAAAGTTTTAATAGGAAACCTATGATCCTCTCAAAATTGATGGACTGGAATTCCCATTAATCATTAAATGTAAATCATGATGTTTGTGGCTTTTGAAGATAGTTGTACTCCAATAGCATTTGGAGTACTAAAGGTTCTGTAGTTCTGATTTACGAATATTCTGAAATAACTTTCTGTAAAAACCTTTTTTTTGCCCATCCTTTTATAATAATTTCCACAAAATATTAGAATATGTGTTTATAGCTTTCAAATCCTTGAGAAACTAATAAACATTTAATTGTGCCAAAGGTAATTATATGGGGTCGAGAAACTTAAGAGTTCAAAGTCTGGAGGTAGAAGGAACTGATAGGAATAAAACTCAGTGAGCTGCAGCAAATCTAATTTTCAGACATTACAAGGTTCCAGTAAGTCTTAAAGATTAAGTGTAGCTCCTTTGCGACTTGACTGCTGGTTTGAGGAAAGGAACTACAAACAGTTTGTATTATATATACCATGATTCTGAAGTAATGTCCAGTTGCTTTCCTTAGCATCCGCTGGATTGATTTTAGGACTTATTCAAACTTACCTGGCTTTCATTTTTGAAATAGCTCCAGTTTTATGCCAAAGAACATTTTAACAACCTTCTTCCATGCTGTGCAGAAATGGCTTTTTGTATTAAATCCATCTTTCAAATAATAAGCAAAAACATCAAGAGATCATAGTGTCCATATTAAAGAAAAGTAGACTGTTAAATATTCCATTTTTGTAGTAGCGTATAATACCTTTTGGGCTATCTGAACATACATACATTATTTTATCTACTGCATCTGAGTAAAGACATTGGCATGTGAATATGTATACATCTATCTGTCTTTCTTTTATGATTATGGAATCTTCCCTGTCAGCTAAGTATATTTTCCTTTCATGCAGGACAAATATGTGCTGAATGCTTTCTGGAATTTATGCTAATGAAAATATACATCTCTAGGAGAAAATCATAATTAGTTTATATTATTATTTATATATTTGTACTTTGATATGAAGGCCTATATATATCAGAGGACATTGTGCTTCTGATTTTTTAACAAAAAATTATCTTCTAACCCATTGTGCATAAAGAAATAGAAAAATACCAAAATATAAAAAACCCTGGATAATGTTGTGTAGTGGTTAAGGTACTGGCCTAGAAACCAGGAGACTTTGAGTTCTAAGCCCGTCTTATGAATGAAAGCCAGCTAGGTGACTTTGAGCCTGTCACTCTCTTTCAGCTCAATTCACCTTACAGGGTTGTTGCTGTGAGGAAAATAGAGGAGGAAGGAATATTTTGTATGTTTGCTGCTTTTGACCTATTTATAAAGAAGTAAAGGTGGGACAAAAAATGTAATGTAATAAAATACATGAAAAACTACAAAAATACAGCTGGCCATCTTAAAACAAACAAACAAAAACAGAAAAGGGGGAAACTGTCGCATTTCAATCTAATGTCAGATTTCTGAATCTACCTTAGAGAAAAAAAATAAATGATTCTGCAATATAGCATTACAAAATATAAAATCTATGCCAGAGAAAAAAGCATATTGAGGCATTTTTGAATTAATAGATAAAATTGCCTTTTCAAAACCAAAATTAAGTTGTACATCTTTTGAATTCAATTCTTAATATCAGGAATATATTTTTTTTCAGGCCATAACACCATAATTCATTTGGATTGTCTAAAGCACGGGTGTCAAATTCGATCGTGTCACACAACATATTGTGATGTATCGTGACATATTTGCCTTTACATAGCCAGGTGGGTATGGCCTGCGTGTGATGCATCCAGCCTGCGGGCTGCCAGTTTGACACCTCTGGTCTAAACGATAAGCTATGCTAATGGATATCTAAGTATTTCAAACCTTGGCTTTAAAACTGATAATAGAAACATCTGTCTGCATTAACAAAATGATAAAGAATACTTACAACCTGAAACAACTGGGGTGATGACCTAAACTAGTGTTTCTCAAACTTGGCAACTTTAAGATGTGTAAACTTCTACTTCCAGAATTCCCTGCAAGTCATGCTTGCTGGGGTATTCTGGGAGATGCTCCATATGTCTTAAAATTGTTAAGTTTGAGAAACACTGATCTAAATGCATTTGAAAACTAATCCTGCCTAGGTAGCCTCCATCAGCAGACTTTGGTATCAGCCTTGGCTGGAGATCCTGATGCTTGGGGTGGTATAAACACTACTGTGATATATAACTACTGCTGTGATTAATCATGTGTTTCATATATTTTCCTACATAATTATATTATGACTGGATCTGTTGCTATCACACATTGCTTGGGATTGGGTTCATGTAACTCATGTGAGTCTCATAAAAACCCTCATATATGAATCTTATATCCATATATAATAGTCTTATAGTCAGCAGGCACATTGGTTGAAATGTGGTTGAAAGAAAGACTTTGGAGTGGTGAGATTTAAATTTGCAATTTTCCCCCTACTGTGCCACTGATTAGGAAATTGGTGATCTGATACTGTAATTTTCTCATTTTAAATTACTAGTTGACTGTATTGTTTTTCTTTGTACTCAGTCGTTTTTTTCAGAAGGCAAGAAAAAATCCTGGTCTAGAGGATTTCCTTTCATATTTAGTTTCCAACTGGGGAAGGACAAAAGAAGTCTAAGGAAACTGCTTCTTAAGAGCCTTTCAAAAGGTTTTGAGGTTGTGACTCCCAACTGCCAGTCTTCTTCCTTTTTAATCTTTCTCTGAGGGTAAAGCTTAGGGAAGGAGCTTTCACTGGGGCCTTTTATATGCCTTAATGGGAAGACCTGATGGAAATTTTACCATCATTCTACGAGGGCAAACCTTGATTCCTGTAAGATTTGGCCCATTTTGTTGGATAAATTGTCCATGATCAAGAATATACTGCTTTCTTTCCTGCAGAAATGTGAAAAGAAATACATCTTTTACCTTCTATTAGAGCAATACAGTAGGTTGCATTTGAAGATCCCCATGGGCTTAATGGATAACAGTTGACAACACTGTGGCAAAACATAAAGTATTCCTGAGATATCTGTAGATTAGAGAAGCAGGAGCGCAGAGATTATGAGATTAATTTAAAATCAAATGCAATGCTATATCATTGGAGAAAATTTGACCTAGTTTCCCAGAGGAATTGACTGCCTCTCTTATTTTCCTTTTATAAAGCAACCATAGCTTTCACTAATTTCTCTATGTTGTTTGTTTATGTGATGATCAATATCATTAAGTTAATTAAGAATCGTGCTTTGAAATTCAGCCTCTGGGTAACGCTTAGTTGTTTATCCTTCTTCGTTGCTATTTTGAAGGGGATCCAGAAATTTCATTTTTGATTTTCAGCATTAATGATTTGTTTTTAGTTTAGTTTTAATTTTATTTGTTAAAATAATGAAATACGAGAGAAAAGTCCACTTTAAAAAGTTAATACATAGTGAAGAAAAAAAACTTTGAATATGTTATAGTGATTAAATGAATTAAATGTGTAGCTCCTCCGGGAAAAAAATGAAATAGAAAATACCTACCTAGAACTAATTCATCTTATCATAAAATAAAAACCAAATAGCAACATACAATAAATAGTGTGTCATTTTCTCATTTTTAAAACACACATACTTTTCAAAAATAAACAACAAAGCCTTATCCTAGGTCATTCCTTAAATCAAAATAAATAAATAAAAATCAGAAAAATGACTTTGTTTCCAGTTATGCATGACTAACAAAACCAGGCTTTATTCCTTCAAATGTGTAATTGATACTTTCATTTCTCATTTTAATACTTTATAAAACTGAATGGTTGGTTTCTCTTAAGAGCTGCATCTCTGGAATAAACTAAAATTCCTGATGTCTCAGAGGCTGCTAAAGTATCCAGGCCATTCTGTTTAATATATCTTTCACACCCTATTGGAATGCTTGAGTTAAATATAGCTCAAGTATTCCAATAGGGGTTTATTTTAGTTGAGGTTTTTAAAAGTGGGAAAACTTAACCATCTTATTTTTAGCAATAAAGTTATTACTCCCATTTTAGAAAGCAGCAACAATATATAGCTGGGGATGATATATTGTTGAAAACCACCCAGGATGCTCTGGGTTGGAATTCAGAACTCCAGATCTAGTGCTTTACCTATGATGCACACTGTATGTCTGTGATAATGTAACTATTTATTATTTATTTATTTATTATTTAAATTTATATACCGCCCTATCTCCCTTACGGGACTCAGGGCGGTGAACAGGCAATAATAAAATCACAATGAATATTGAATAAAAAGCCTGCTCTAAAATACCCCATATAAAACCCCTAGCAAAGCCCAATCAAAACTACGCCAGGCNCTCTGTGGGAGCGGACTGGTCGAAGGGAGATATTTGGTAGGAGGCGGTCTTGCAAATACCTAGGTCCATTGCCATGGAGCGCTTTAAAAGTTGTTACTAACACCTTGAAGCGCACCCGGAAGGCCACCGGCAGCCAGTGCAGCTCGCGCAGGAGAGGTGTTACATGGGAGTATCTAGAGGCCCCCAAAATCCCCCGCGCAGCCGCATTCTGAACTAGCTGGAGCCTCCAGGTGCACCTCAAGGGGAGCCCCATGTAGAGAACCAGGAATTTGGATCTATAACTTCATCAAGACTTTTAAAAGTGTACAAGTCATTATTACTTGGAGTCAAATGTCAGAATTCTTGGATACACTTCCTGGGAGACAGAATTTTTATCCTGGTTTTTTTTTTCTGCTGCAGAATAACTCTCCTGTTCCTTGAGATATTAACAATTTTTATTAATCCCTCAAAATTCTAATGGAGGGTCTCCAGACTAGGTGTTCACGAGTCATAAAAGAGCCACGGTTGTCTACCCCTGTCCTAGACAGTTGCCTTCTACTAGTGTAGGTTGGAATCACAATTTTATGAGATCAAGTACCATTTCATTTTACCTTGCTAGTGGTACAGGAATTTCTCAGGAGATGATTAATGTACATCAGTAGGGATTAAATAGGAAGGGTTTAAAAGTGAATTTTGTTTTGCTCTATGGCTAATGTCTGTAATGAAACCATAGCTGAGAGGGTCAAAGCAGGACTGAGCTGATGAAAAAGATTATCATTCTTGATGAATAGCCAGTATTGTGGGTGCACACACCCAGAATGCACAATTGCTGTAAAGAATCCATTGTAATTGCTTGTAAAGAAAGCAGCCTCTGTCTATTTCCAAACTTTTGCTGGCTATGAAATGGTGGGTTGTGGTTCCCATTTGGGGGGGTGGCAGAAATATGGATTGGTGCTTTATTTTGTTTTTTCAAGGCATGAAATCAATCCCATTTGCTTTTCTTATATCAAGTTCTTTTTCTTGATTTCTGATTTGCTTGTTAGTTGAGGCAGTATTTCAATAGCAGAAGCAAGTCTAGTGAATTCTGGATTCAGCCATAAGGCTTTAAGACGAAGACTTTGATTTGGAAATCACCTCATGATTGTAACTTCTCCACTCCAGCTTTTATTTTTAGGCAAATCTGTGTTGTCATTGGTAGATAAGACAAAAGTGATACACTAGTCATCCTCCTTTTATTTAATTGGTAGATTTATACCCTACATTTTTAAGATGGCATGCTTTAATCCCTATTTTGTCCTTATCTCCCTTCTGCAATTTAAGTTTAATATAGAAGTGGTATTTCTTCAAGAGAAAAACACCATTATTCAATGGTATAGCTCAGGGGTAGTCAACCTTGGCTCTTTTATGACTCGTGGACTTCAACTCCCAGAATTCCTGAGCCAGCTTAGCTGGCTCAGGAATTCTGGGTGTTGAAGTCCACGAGTCATAAAAGAGCCAAGGTTGACTACCCCTGGTATAGCTCATGTATTGCATGCAAAAGATGCCAGGTAAATGCTAAATGTAGTTGTAGCTGAGAATGTCTGTTTAGAGAAAGCTGTTATTAGGCTTGTGAACTATCAATAACTGTCATCTGACAATCAAAATCATATGTTGATTTCATATGTTGTCCAGCAGACTTTGCTGTGGTTTGAACTTGATATCCTCAGTCCTGAACCTAACATCTCAACCAACAAGCTTATGGGTTTGCCAGCCTAGAATTCTGGGAGTCTCAATGCAGTTGGTGGACACCTAAATTGGTAAAGAAAAGAGTTTCTTGGGCGTTTCCTTCTGGTAGCAAAGCTAATGAGAATAAGATGCTAAGTTGCATATATTGGACTGAGACCAATATAAGCATCAACATAAGCTTCCATCAGCAGTATTCAGAATAATATTGAAAATCTCCTTAAGGTACCACATGGCTCTTTTGTTCTGAAAAAAGAATTGGTGGTGGGATTGGGTTTTTTTTTTATTAAAAAACACAAGTATTTTCAAAACTAGTATGGCTGTTTCTGCCTTGCTGTCAAGCTGAACTGTAAGATCTGGGTTGATATTTTCCTATGGTGATCATTGGTTGGTGCAACCCATCTGTTTTACATGAATGCAGTGTGCATGATGCATGAAAAAGCAGTGGGACTTTGACAATCCACTCACACCCACCATTTTGAAGTCAGTGACCATTACCGCAGATGCTCCTGATTGTTATTTCCACGGCCTCAATAGTTAGAACTGACAACTGCATAAGAATATATCCAGAGTCAAGAACAGTGTGTTGTTCAGTTAAGGTTCCAGTCCTCAAAGCAATAGAATAGTGGGATCTGTTCTTTTTCTTCAAAATAGCCTTCTCAGCTGTGAATAAAGGCTCCACTGTCAGCAAACGTGGAAAAATGTTCTTATTGTGCCTCAGTTTTCCAATAGCTATTTCTAAGCTTTCTTTCAACATAGGTTTCTATGGGCAGTGAGCATAATAATATTGAATATCTCATGTAATTCTTATCAGCAGTGATAAAATAAATAGAAATTGTAAAGTTAACAACAAAACCATCTCTTTCCAAGTGTCTGCTAGAATAAATTAAGTCTTCACCTTCTTTGGAAGAAAATGGAAAGAATATAAATGATATTTTCGTAGCTCATAGAGGAGCATTGCATAGATACCATGGCAGTCCTGATATTTTCATTGTATAGAGTCTACTCTATACTATAGACTGTTGAATCAGGCAGAAGATCTGTATTGTGCTCTCCTGGACCAGATGACTGATATTTCAAGGAGGAGGAACATACGGAATTGCCATCATACATTAGGCTCAGTCATGTCATTCTTTTCACTTTATGACTACATTGCTTGGCAACAGAGTTGCTGGTCCCAATTGCAGTAAATAAGTCAGGATTACCTGTAATACAGAAAGGGAAAGTGGAGGATAATTGTATTTACACACTAGATTCCATCAAAGTAAATTTCAAGAAGCTTAAAGTATTAGACAAGATTCTATGGACAGAAGGCCTCAGGTCAAAGGGAGTGTAGGATACTTGGAAATTTGTAAAAATTGACATGTTAGAAGTACAGTTGCACACGATTCCAGGGAGGAAAAAATGGGGAGCAATTTTAAATGCATAGGGAACTTTTGACTGAGCTAGCAGCTAGAAGGGAAATATATAGAAAGTGGAAAATGGGTGTAAACATCAAAGGTGTAAACTACAAATGGTTAAAACCAGCAGAAATCAGAAAGGCTAAAACACAAGGAACTTAGGCTCACAAAAGAAGCTAAAAACAACAAAAATATTTGTTTTCTTATCAATAATGAAATGAAGAAATAAGAAGGGGTGGGCATGTTTGCTTCAGTCTTCTCTCCAAGTGGGAAATTGTTTTCAGATGGACCTCAGCAGAACAGTTCCACAGGAAGGTAATGGTAGCCCAAGTGAAATAAAAATATTAGGGAACACTCGGTTTACAAAAACAGATTGACATTTTCAGGAGTAGATCAAGTACATCCAAGAATCTTGTGGGAGGTGGAGATATCATCCCCGCGCACCTACCTGTAGCTTTATTATTTTATAATATTTAAAATAGAAATTAATTGATAGATTGTTAGATATATATGCATATTTTAGTATTTGCATTTTTCTTCTATATTTTCTTCTGGGATCTAGAATAGTATGTGTAAACTATTCAGAAATGTTATTTTTATTTTCCTATGAACTCCCTAACTCTTCACAAAACCATTAATAATTTGATTTAAAAGATAAATTACATCATCAATTTAAAGTATGTTAACAATCCATGACTGCAGATCAGATGTAAATTTCTCCTTCTGGCATTGTACAACACTTCTTTCAGCCAGGGATTCATGTCCAAATTCAAAATTTATGATGTCTCCATAGATTCCAAATATTAGGCAGAGGCAATGAAAAGGTATGCATTTTTAACACACATTGCTCAATTTAGAGTTGTATCTGTCAATTTCAATGCAAAGTTTGACAAGTCCAAACTTTGTATTCCAACCAGATTTCAGCTAAAGCTATAACATCACCGTTGTCTCCTTTATCTTGTTTATCTTGTTCATTTCCTATTCTCTGAGTGTTGTTATACAGACAATGAAGACTGTGAATTTTACAAGCCAATGTTTTTTTCTGATTTTTTTCCATGTACTGTATAGATTAAGAGGCTACATTATAATAACAACCCCATATTCTTCTTTTATGCAGAATGTTTTATTTGAGGTGCTTCTGGGCTTTTGCCTCCAGTTCCCATAAGATTCGATTTAAATTACTCCTGATTGAATTTGGCATGAATTAATAAAACCCATTTTTATTTGTCCTTATGAAGGGCTAACCATTGTGTGGTATGTAGTAGTCCATTATCCAGATAACTGATCGTGGTGCCAGAAACAAAATTTCCTTCCTTCCTTCCTTCCTTCCTTCCTTCCTTCCTTCCTTCCTTCCTTCCTTCCTTCCTCCCTCCCTCCCTCCCTCCCTCCCTCCCTCCCTTTCTGTTGTATGGCCAATCCATCTCAAATCCATGACTCTGGGCAGCTAATAATGTAAAAGCATTAAAAAAGAGAATAAAACACAGCACTCAGAAAAGGCAGCTGGGGTAAAAACAGCCGCACCAATCACAAATTAAGATAACCAGTGTATGGGCTCAGTCCCATCTCCTTACCCCTTTTCTTATCAGCATCATTAGCATAACCAGTTATACTTTCAGCATTCTTTTCCTTTTTTTTTTATTCTCTCCCATGCATTGCAAGGTTGAATGAAAACACCACTTGAACTTCTGGTGTTTTGAATTTGATTCTGCAAATCACACTTGGAATTAGGCTTTTTAAAAAATCGTCATATAACATTTTTCACATTTGAAATTTATTATTCATAGGCTAGGCAAACAAGTTGAGTTCCAAAGGGCATAAATTGTTTTTAAAAAATTTTTTTCTGATACAGTTGACATTCTCCGAGAGCTATATTTTGAACTATTCTTCATTAAATCCATTTGCTTTTACATGATTTTACATTGATAGCAGGACTGTAGCTCCATGCATTGTTCTGTCCTCATTATTTCTCTGCTTGCTCATAGGCTTCCTAGCCCACTATGCTTCAGTTAGCCTTCTGCTGCCCTCCTCCTTCCCCTACAGCTTGCTGACTAAATCTAGTGAGCCTCATTAATATATTCAAGAGTGTTTAAATGTTACCTTTTGTTACTTTGTATCTATGAAAAGCATGAGGTTGGGGATTATACCCCACAGCTCAGTTGGATGGTTGTTTGGCTATAAAATGTCTCTGAGAATAGAGTGAAATGAAGATTTTGGATGAGCTTTTAGAACCTAAAAGTTGTATCAGTATAAACAAATACCTTTAGTTCAACATATGAGATTGAGGGTCTCCTTAGGGCAGGGGTGGGCAACTATGGCCCCTTTATGATCTGTAGACTTCAACTCCCGGAATTCCATTTCCAACTCCCATGTTGGCTCAGCAATTCTGGGAGTTGAAGTCCATGGGTTGTAAAGGGGCCATAGTTGCCCACCCCTGCCTTTAAGATCACCCCTCTTTCTTGCTCCCCTAGAACATTGATCTTCTGGAGCATTTTCCTTGCACCTTCCCTAATTCTTACCTGGCCCTATTTAAGCAGCTTCATAGGTGTTAGCCTAGCAAAAGAGGCAAAGGTTTCTTGTTTCTTTTTTAAATTTATGGAGAATGAAAGCAGCTGTATCAGAATTGCTTCCTCAGTGACACTGATGCCATTATAGAAACAGCAGAATCCCCTTGCATTTAATACCAGTTTTTTCTTCTAATGCTCTAGATCAGTGTTTCTCAACCTTGACAATTTTAAGGCATGTGGACTTCAATTCCCAGAATTCCACAGCCAGCAATGCTGGCTGTGGAATTCTGGGAGTTAAAGTCCACATGCCTTAAAATTGTCAAGGTTGAGAAACACTGCTCTAGATAAGTGCACAAGTTGAGAATAATGAGAAATAAACTTTGTCCTTGAGCGCTCAGGTGTATGAAAAATGGTCACGGTGCCAGAACTTTGGCTTCTGAACAGAAAGGCCTGTGTTCATTTTGTGTGTGTATGTGTGCATATGCGTGCATGTGTGTTTGGTAGGTCAAGCTATGACACAAAGTGGTTCCATTAGACTTGGTAAAAGCTGAATCAGCTCCGAGTGCTTATTAGATATGATCATGAAGGCTACATAATCAGCAGTCATTTGTATCACTTCAATTCAAAGTTGCTCCCAGTAGGGAGGCTGCCATCTTTAATTTCTGCAAGGGTTCTAGCTAAAACACATTTTCTCCCTGGAGATAATTACCTTGGCTCATGTGGGGATATGACCAAGCTTGATGACATGAAATGCTTCTGACAAGTGAAGCTGTAAGACCTTTACAATAAATAATTTAATTTCTCCCAGTGGACAGTATAGAATATTGGCTTTAACACAGATTGTCTTTGCTGCATCTGTACTACCTTTGTAGACTAGTTGGCGCCTTAAGTCCCTTGGGGATTCTGTCATCTTGGACAAAAATTCTCCTTGCCTGAAAATGTTTTTTTTTTTAAGGCAGGAAGCTGGAATATAAAAGAAATAAAAAAACAATATAATAAATTTGATTAAGGATAGAAGTTTGTTTGGTTTGTATATGACTAGAAATTAATATTTTCTAAATTCAAAGCAAAATATAGTGATCTTTTTCGCTCTTTAAATTTGGAGATGCAATCTCAAATCAGATAATATATAAACATTCATAATAATAATAGTAATAATTTATTGATCCCAGTGACTGTCTATGAAGTGTATATTGGAGAAAATGACTTTGGAAAGACAGTACACAGTAAAAAAGCCTACAAATCTTCATAAATAAAATGTATGTGAAATTAGATTTTTAATCTTAATCTCTTATAGCAAGGTGAAAGAAATATAATTAAAATTATTGCATTTCTTTCCTGCTTTATCCTTGCCTTCATGTCTTTCCCTTTCCTCTGCTTGCTTTGCATGCATTCTTTATATTTATGTCCCGCTAATTTTAGAAAGGCAGTTTAGTAAGATTATTCAGTCAGTTATTTAAAGATGAATGATTTCAGTCATGTCTATATAAACGATGTTTTGATATGTTTTTAATTTTTTAACACATGGCATTTTTTAAGAATCTTTTTCTCATGATAAGACCTTGAACATTATATGAAAGGAGAATATGAATTTTACATATGAATTAATGTCTACATTCTTGCTAGTATTTGAGTAGTAATTTTCCTCAATATTGAGGAATATTAATATTCCTCAATATCAATTTTCAAGTGCAATCAAGGCCAACATTGTACATAAGTATTTATTTCAGGTTGGTTCCATTGGATTCAGTAGGATAGTTTCTCAGTTAGCAGTCTTAGGATCAGTTTGTGGATGTGAACATAGTCAAATCATTGTGATTATTTAAAAAAACTAATTAGATTATAAGATTAGGAACAATGATTTTCCATAAGTGATTAAATGAGTTTGATCTGTTCTGTCCTTTGTAGCATAGAGTGACTACAAAAAGGCATTTAATTCCCTGCCACATGATTGCATAATCAAATACCTAGAAATAATAGGAGTTGGTAAAAACATCAGAAGCTTTGTGCAAAAATCAATGGAAGGCATAGTTGCTGGTCAGTAGTGATAGACTAAGAGAAGTTACTATGAAAAGAGGAATTTTCAACAAGACTCACTTCCACTGTTACTGTTTGTCATTGTATTGATTCATGTGTTAATAATACTGAATAACCTAGCCATGGCTCTCAAACATCAAAAACATCTGCCAGATTATCCCACCTCCTTTACACAGATATCTAAAGCTGTATGGAAAAACACCATCTGATATAAGATCACTGCTGAACATGCCCAAGATATTGCAGTGGAGTTGGACTGGACAGATGTACTGTGCTCGCCATCAAACGGGGAAAACATAGTGAAAACTAAACGAATCAAGATGCCCTATAGAAATAACATCAAGACTCTGGATAAAGGCGATCACTAAAAATACCTAGGCATCCTTTAAGCTGACAACATTAAGCACACTGAAGTAAGAAGAAGTCTAGAAGTGAATACATCAAGAGAGTGAAGAAGATCTCAAAGTCCAAACTCAGTGAAGGGAATACCATCAAGGCAATTAAATTCTGGGCAATTCCAGTCATTAGATACACAGCTGGAATAATGGACTGGACTCAAGTAGAGCTAAGGCCCTGGATAGGAACATCAGAAAAATAATGTCATTGAATCATGCCCTTCATCCTTGCAGCGATGATGACAGGCTCTTTTTACCAGGAAAATAGGTGGGTGCGGAATGTTGCAAGTACATTGGATAGTTAAAGAATTAAAAAGGGCGTTGGAAGAATATCTGAAGGACAATGAACAGGATGCCCTGAAGCTAGTATACAGGAAAGCTTACTGAGTACTGGAGATACCAAAGTGGCCTACCAGAAAGATGAAACAAAGAACAGAAAAAAGATAGGGAAAGACAAAATATTACATGGCCAGTATATTAAAAAACAGTAGACAAAGCAATGACTAAGAAGAGGAAAATTTAAGAATGAGATAGAAGGACTAATTCCTTCTGGACAAGACCAAGCCTTAAGAACAAATGCATACAAAGCCAGAATTAATAAGACAGCAACAGATAGCAAGTGCTGCCTCTGCAGAGAAACTGAAGAAATAGTGGAGCAGCTGATTAGCTGCTACAAGAAAATTGCATAGATTGACTACAAACAATAGCATGACAAAGTAGCAACATTAAAATATTTTTTAAAAACCATACAAACTATAAAAACATCATCAGGAGAGTGCAATCCATCTTATAAACAGTATAACCATTTTGCAATTTCCACACCACCCCAGATCCCAGGCCAGATGGCAAAGCCATGTCTTCAGGGCCTTCCAGAAGGTCAATAGATTTGTGGCCAACCTTACCTCAGTGGGGATGTTGTTCCAAAGGGCAGAAAAGGCTCTCCTGCTATCAGATGGTGCTCCTTAGTGGATGGGACCTGTAATATGCCCCTCCTGCTGGTCCTGATGGGAAGGTTAGATGTAACCAGGAAAAAGTGGTCCTTAAATAACTCAAGCTCATGCTGTAAAGGGCTTTGTAAATCATTATTAGCACTTTAAGAATGTCCATTAAATCAGCATGGAAAGAAAAAAACCTGGAGTTTCAGCTGTGAAGCCAGGTTGTGACAGTTATACCACAGTCGACAGTCAAATTTAATGTTTAAAGCTTCATTCTTGTTTGTAGTATAGTCTAATCGAATCATGTCTAAGAGTCAAGTCTAACCAAAAGTGAATTAAGTGTTTAGTATCTAGAGAATTGAGATTGATGGTTGAATTCCGGTATAAAACCTGAGAGTAGTATTTTTTCCCCCATCTTTTTCCCATTTTCAAGTTGAGAAGCCAAAGATATATGTCAGTTCTTTTCTATTTGCATGATGCATACAGGGTCACTCATCATGAAGTCAGTACCATTTTACTCTTTAGTATCAGTTATAACTTTTTCACTGTGATGCATTCTGAAGGTTTTTTTTTAAGTGCAGTCTGTTTCTTAACTTAGTTAATGTTCCTGCTTATTAAATTCCATTTATGTTTTGTTACACCAAATCAATCTTTCATGAAAGAACTTTTTAGTAGCTTAACAATATTTCCTGCGCTGCTTGGTTACTGTTTTTTAAAGCACTACCTGTACAAATTTGTTACCAAACAACACAAACCACAATTTTGTTTACATACTTCCCAGAACCATGAAAGAGGCAAATGCTACAGATTTATAAAATTATGTACTCTGGGGATAGAGAAGAATCATGTGCACTTCCTCTTATAGTATTAGAACAAGAGGTCACCTAAATAAATTGATTGGCAGGGCACATAATGCATAATTAATTGATGGAACCCTCCACTATAGTCATTGAAATTATTAATGGTCTGAATGTTTTTTAAACAGACAAATTAATGGATGTCTGGCAGTAAACTGGCGGCTTATTGGAAGCTTATTTGTCATGGATGGCTTTATTCAACATGTAAGCAACCAGTTATTTTGGATTCAGCCCCATTTTCTCTTAACTATTTGAAGATGTGGCCTGATGGATTTGTATGTCTCAGTAAAAGACATAGACCTCTAGGATGGGGAAACCTGTTTTAGTTTCTAGGAAGATAAACCTCACAATCACAGATGATTAATATTACATCTACACTCCTTAACTTATTCAGTAAAAAAAATATGTTGCTTCTGGATCAATACATCCCACGTGACAGAGTATCCAAATTGTGTAGCAGTTTATGACAAGGGTCTGACTTGATAACTATATTCATTAATTAATGAATGAAATAAGGAATTTTAATGTAATGATAATAATTGTAAATCCATTATTTATTGATTGGTATTCTTTTCTTTATGTCTCCTTTTTCTTTTAGATAGCTACTTATTCTGCTCCTTAAGTGTTTTAACCAATAAATTATTTTTTAAAAAATATGAAGAGTTCCACTGCTGAAAGTTAATGTTTTAAAAGCTTGTTATTTTTTATATATAAATGTTATCATCATTTGAATCCTGTTAAACCACAAATGCAGAGTTAACTTTCTAAATGGTGTAAATATTGTATTCTGCACTACTAACTTAAGTATTTTGATATTTCTGGTACATTCCAGTACTGATTAATGTGTAATTTAAAAAGCTGGCAATAAAACTAACATGAATTGGAATTTATAGATTCCATTGTCTTGTTTAAAAACAGGTAAGCATGCCTGATAACCATTTATTTTCTGAATATTGTATAAAACAATATAAAACAATTTGATATATGCGTGCTACCAAAGAAAATCTGCTTTAACTGTGTGATTTTTTTTCATGCAATATAATACTGATCGTTATTGTTTTTATTCAGTTTGTACTGTGATAGATTTCACCGATAAATTGTACTCTTTTAAACTTGTCTCAAAAGATAGATTGAGTAGATTATGGAAAATCCAGGTTCTAATATTTTCCATTCTTTTTTTAAAAGCTGCACTTGCTAGAACAGGGGTTCTCTGGTGAAGCTTAATAATGATGGAAAAAGGACAGATAACAAGAACTCTACATAGAATATATGTTAACTGTGAATTCATTTTCTTACTACAATATGTAGTAAAAGCCATCCACTCAGCTACTTTAAAAGTGTTGAGAAAAATTTACAGAAAATAATACTTAACACTATTAAAGGCCTCTTGTCATGTATTGTTGCTAAGGAACATGAATAGAAAGCTATTGTGCTTTTATGTTCTACTTATGGCTTTCCTGGAGGCCTGTGTAGGACACTAATACAGTCTTGTTCTGATTTAGCAGAGTATCACATAATCTCATTTTAGAAGAACAGAAAAAAAAATCATCTTACCTTTTTAGTAAAAATCACCAAGTATCAGGATTCATAATTGTGTTAACATTTAACTGTCAAGTTCTTATTCTATGTTTCTAAGAATATAAGCCTTGCATTAGGAATTATTTCATATGAATTCTGTTTTTTTTATTAGTCCTTCAATCCAGTTTGGAGCACTAAATTAATTCTAAATGTCTTGTTTTTTGTTGCTTCATTTTTAGTATAGGATTGTGGCTGGAAACTTGATTTTTAGGGAACTGTCATAGAGGGGAGAGATAGGCTAAACCCTTTTCTTCGGGTGGTGGTGGCTTTCTGCAACAGGAGAGTAGGAAAAAGAATTCTTTCAGACAGATGGATAAGAGGAAAGAAGGAATACAAACGAGAAGTTGCTTTTTTGCATTGGTGTATAAAATACTCTTGAAACATTTTCAAGAATGTAGGAAAGAAAAAAAAGCTTAAGAATGTTGGGAGGAGAAAGCAAGATAGAGAATGCTCTATTCCATATTGGTTCATATTAAATATACTTTTAGAGAACTAATTTTAACTAACTAATTTTATTAACTTGGTATTCTTAATGCTGTGAGGAGTTCTGGCAATAAGGGAACGAATAATATCCAGGCACTGAAGTGCACTTTTGTTAGTGTCAGTTCATATCAAAACACTAATATGCTTATACAACTCTTATTTGTTTCTTGGCTACAAGAATCTTCAGTGTACTTTTAGTTTAAAAATTCTCCTGTGTTGAATAGATCATCATCATATTTAAAAACTACAATGAAAGTTAGGAGCTGCCATGCTTCCATCTCCTGATTTTCCACACCAGTGTTGGCTTGTCTTTTTTATTTCAAGTTAGAGAAGTCCAATTTTAATAATTGTTGTCTAGATAGATGTTCTCTATCTTGAAGCCTTTCTATAACCAGATGACATTATGTTCACACTGTGTCAGATTAAATAAAAAATATAATTGTCAGTCTTAACTCTAATTACTTAGCATGTTAGTTTTCAGATTGCTTTCTGGGGAACTCTTAAGTCTCTTTGCAGCTTATCAGAATTCCTGAAAACCAATAATAGCAAACAGTTCCAAAGAGCTTATTTATTGTTGTCGTCGCACCGCCCATGTTCCAGCCAGAGCAGAACACTGGATTCTGTTCCATGCAGGGGCACATTTTCTCAGAGAGAGAGGGATTGCAATGAGAAACGAGAGCCAAAAGAATCTCTATGTTTATGAATCTAACAGTGTGCAATTGAACATCACTTCCAGATCCTCTGCGTTGCACAGAAATTTGGTGACAGATTTGACATACCTCAGCAGAAAACTCCAGTGTTGAAAATAAAGAAAGTTAGAAGTTACCGACTTGAACAAGTTGTGTTCATCAGTTTCCTGCTCTAAGCCTTGCATTAGTTTTCCCTAGCCTGTTTCATCTGTAATGTGTCTAAGGGACACTCTAAATCAGAGAGGTGTATTTACAGTTTATCACATCTCATTTGATATTTGAACTGGATATATAGCCCTTTCTCCATTTAAGAATATCTGAACAGCCTAAGAGGTTTAGATCAAAGTTATCTTTTACTCAGCATTCATTTCTCACAATATTGAATAGCATTATAAATCCATATAATGGATTGTAGGCAATAGTCCTGACTAATAACTAATTTTCAAGGGTATACCTACCATATATTAGCCTTTGCTAATTTTTAATCTGAATTTCTCCACTACCAAATTTCACTGAGCACTGAATGCTTCTGATTGGTGTAAGAGCTAGAGCGAACATATCTATTGCATTTAATTTTATCCAACATCTCTTTTCATATAAAGGAAAATTTGTGCACAGTTTCT